>NC_074697.1:9046219-9058719 GCF_029448725.1 Salvelinus fontinalis
AATATATGCATTTGTAATGTGTTGCAGAATGCCTGTGGGCTGTACTGTGAAATAGTGTATATGTCAGAGGTGCTGTATCTGTGAGTTACAGTTACCGTGCCCTGGCAGTTTCTGTGTCAGCTGTGGTGAATAATGTGGAGTCCCCTGGCATCACACAGCACACATTAATTAACAGGTAGGATTAATGATGTCAGACCTGCAGGGGCCAATTAGACAGTCAACATCGCTAACCTTTCAACACATTATCTCACCCTCTCTGTCTCTCTCTCTCTCTTCCTCTCACCCTCTCTCTCTTTCTCTCTCTCTCTCTCTCTCTCTCTCTCTCTACTATCTATCTCTCTCTCTCTCTTCCACACTCTTCCTCTCTCTCTCTCTCTCACCTCTCTCTCTCTTTATCTCTCTCTCTCTACTATCTATCTCTCTCTCTCTCTTCCACTCTCTTCCTCTCACCCTCTCTCTCTCTCTTTCTCGCACCCTCTGTCTCTCTCACTTTCTCTCTCTCTCTTTACTATCTATTTGTTTCTCTTTCTCTCCAGCAGGGAAGTCAGAAGGAAGACACATACTTGCCTTGTTATGGCAGAACCATGGCGTGATTATCTTTAGTTGAGAGAAAAATGGAAATAAGTTGAATCTACACCATACGGGCCCTGCTGAATTCACCACTGAATCTATTTCAGTGATAATACTACAACCTCTTCCACCACGCTGGAATGCTTTTATCAGAACATCTGGAGGTTAAATACATCAACCAGGACGTGCCTAACCCACACGCAGAGAGCATTAAAAACAGCACTGCCTGTCTGTCTAAGGTCTCACTGTTGGATCTAACTTCCCAATTAAGTCACTGAGGGAGTTATCTGCTTGTCACTGGTATCACTTGGCATGATTCTTAGACACTGAAACACACCTGGAAGGGTGTTATGTGTCTTCATGATTCCCTCAGCTCTGAGTAATGACTCCACAGCATTACATGTTAAGATATTATGACAGAAAGTATGATAAAGCCCTGGGTGAGTTTGGCTTGGTTTGGTCCAGCAGGGAGGGGATGACGAGGGTGGTGGATGGATGGCGTGATGGATGGATGGAGGGGGGGGGGGGTGAGGAGGCGGGGGGAGAGCTAGGGCCTTGACTGTTTGCATCAGGAATTTCTCATTACATATCTCCTTGAACCCAGCGAGCTCTGCTGGCCCCTCAGGACACTAAATCACCTGGTCCGAGACCTTGCCCCAGCCGGCACTCCTCTCCTCCTGTCCTCCTCCTCAGCCTTCCTAACACCCAGCTCCCTCACACGTTCCTCATCTTACACAGTCCAGCCATACGCTGCGTTACCTAATTCTACTTACACACAGGAATAGAAAGACAGACATACATGCACTACAATTAACACACCACACACCCTTAGAATACAGTATGTGTTGGTGCATGCAGCCATAGACCACTGAACAGACAGTTCAGACACTGTAAATCTGGACATTGTGCACGTGGATGGTGGATGGGTGTAAGCATCTGACTCTGATTCTAAAGGTTGCATGTTTGAATCCAGCAATAGAAAGTAGTTTTTGATCATTTTGTTTAAGCCTATCCCAAACCTTAACCCTTAACTTAAACATTCAGAATGAATGGCTAACCTGAAAAATTTAGAGTTAATGCCTAAACTTGACATTAAGCATTTTGAAATTTGACGTTTGGAACAACTTCAAAATTTGACATTTGATAAACATGGATGAACAATTAATTCTAATTTCATTTTGAATAAAAAATTCCCTTTACTTAAAAAATTGAGTATTTACATATTTCCCCAGGCTGATCCTTCACAGGGCATATGAAAGCTCGTCAATCTATTTACCCATCTCCACAGCAGAGCAGACTAGAGGCAGTGGGACTGAGCAGGCCCTCATAAGTCATCCTACAGACATGCTAACTGTTGTCACTCACTCAATCACTCAGTCCTTGACTCACTGCCTCCCTCAGCCAGATGCTGCTGATCATTCTACTGAGAGACTCAAGGGCAAAGCTTCATTCCCTCTCCAGCTAAACTTGAACAAGTATTTCATTCAATTGTGTTGTGACAAAAAAAAGCATGTTCATGGGTAAGTATCATTTCTAGATATTTCTCAGACAAAAAAAGCAGAATTGAATTCCTGTACATGGTAAAATACTCCTCATTTTACACTACATTTCCCCCAGTACTTAAGGCCAAAATCCACAGATAGTCAACCGGGCAAGGCATGTGCTCTGATTAATTCACTACAAATTAAAGAACACTTCTCTTACTGCTCATTCATGTGTGTACATGAACTATTTAGTGTACAGTGAAGGCTGTGTGTGTGTGAATTATGTGTCTGCACGAGTATGGGTGTGTGTGTGTTGATAGCATAGCAGAGTGTGCACGCATGTTGCATTAACGAGTGGTGCTCTAGCACGTTGGCATGGGGGTTGGTATGCGGCAGGCCTCACCATCTGTGACCTCCAGTTGGGCCTTGGCGAGGATGCTGCCAGCCACGGTCAGGGCCTGGCAGATGTAGTAGCCTGCGTCTGCCCGCTGCACGGCCGAGATGGTCAGGTCTCCACTGGAGGACACAGAGAAGCGACTGTTGGGCTGCTGGGGCTGGTTGGGAAACAGTAGGTTCTGCAGGAAGAGAGGAAGCAGGCCAATTAGTAGATGGACATGGACCCATTACTGCCAGGAACACATCCAACTGACACACACTCACGTAGCGCCATCACTCTGGTTTAGACATACACACGGCCAGTTAACAGAGCCATTCCATCCATTATCACATCTGATAGCTTGGTTACACATAATGGATGGCATCTATTCTCCCAGCCAGCCATGCCAGAGGCACCAGAGAGCTGGGAGGGAACACAGTCTGAGCCTCTCTGTCTACTCTTGTTTCATTCTGCTTTGCTTCTCATAATTGCTATGGGCTGCTTTGTTTACACAGAGTCTCCCCAGGCTACCCACTCAGCCCCCGGCCCACAGCCCCGGCCCACAGCCCACAGCCCACAGCCCACAGCACTTCCCATAGAACTTCAGGTTCTATTGAATGAGTCCATAGCAGAGGAAGAAGGAGGGAGTGTGCCAGGTCTGAATCATACAGAAAACATCTAATTTGCTGGGGTATTTAGTGAGAGGTGGCGATGGGGACAGAGAAGGTATGAAGCATCAGTAAACCAAGAGGCAAAGAGAGGGAAAATAGTGTTGTGATTGGGGTGCAGTCACAGAACATGGGGGTCTGTTTACTGAGAGGATACTGGTGTAAATGAATGTTGATCTTTGTATGTACATGTTCAGTACGCCCTGTTGCAGTGAGTCAGATAGGATTCATCACTTATTTTGATGTGAGAATGTGTTCAGCATCGGTGTGAGTGGAAGTATACAGTGTGTGTGTGTGTGTGTGTGTGTGTGTGTGTGTGTGTGTGTGTGTGTGTGTGTGTGTGTGTGTGTGTGTGTGTGTGTGTGTGTGTGTGTGTGTGTGTGTGTGTGTGTGTGTGTGTATGTGTGTGTGTGTTGCATGCAAATGTGCATTTCACCCCATCCCAATCTCTGAGTGGCACTTTGCTGTAATTGTCTGGCCCCAGGCTCAGTGTGTGTGTGTGTGTGTGTGTGTGTGTGTGTGTGTGTGTGTGTGTGTGTGTGTGTGTGTGTGTGTGTGTGTGTGTGTGTGTGTGTGTGTGTGTGTGTGTGTGTGTGTGTGTGTGTGTGCGTGTGTGTGTGTGCGTGCGTGCGTGCGTGTATGTAGGTGTGTGTGTGTGTGTGACTCTCAGCCAGAAGAAAATCATATCTCCGGTTCATCTACAGGTCCTGGCAGGCTCCTAATTACTGCTGTTGTTGTTGTTGTGTGGACTGTGAGGACCTCCAGCTATGTGAAGGGCTATCTGCTCTGCTCTGTGTGAGGGATAGTATCACTGTTAGCAGCACGGTGTCATGGGAACTGATTACCTCCTCACCAGCCACACAGAGGTGTATCTGGTGTGGTGTTTGTGTGTGCCAGAGATACTGATGGGAGATAGCGTAGTTTTCTCTATGTATGTGTGTGTGTGTGTGTGTGTGTGTGTGTGTGTGTGTGTGTGTGTGTGTGTGTGTGTGTGTGTGTGTGTGTGTGTGTGTGTGTGTGTGTGTGTGTGTGTGTGTGTGTGTGTGTGTGTGTGTGTGTCACTGAGGGAGAACTGGGGAGCTGACTGTCACACAGACTGACATCCCCACAAAGCCAAGTGCATGGTTACTATCCATTCTAAGTGGTGTGTGCTGATAACACTAGACAGTACAGTAACACAGTAATAACTGCTAGTCATAAATAATGCATGATGGACACACACTGGATGAAAAAACGCTGAACATTATGGTAAATACAGAGATATGAAGACTGGACCAAGCTGTTTTACAGGTCCTTACAGTATAGGTCCAGTGGTTGAAGACTGGACCCAGCTGTTTTACAGGTCCTTACCGTATAGGTCCAGTGGTTGAAGACTGGACCAAGCTGTTTTACAGGTCCTTACCGTATAGGTCCAGTGGTTGAAGACTGGACCAAGCTGTTTTACAGGTCCTTATAGTATAGGTCCAGTGGTTGAAGACTGGACCAAGCTGTTTTACAGGTCCTTACAGTATAGGTCCAGTGGTTGAAGACTGGACCAAGCTGTTTTACTGACCATGTTTTTCATTAAGAGGTGTTTATATGCTCTTCTTACCTGGCTGCCCTCCTTCTGCCAGAAGACTGCAGGCTGCGGGTTGCCCTTGGTCTCACAGGGGAAGGTGGCAGTGCGACCCTGGGCCACGATCTGGTCCCGCGGCCTGATGATAAACTGGGGTGCAGCTGGGGTCAAAGGGCAGAAACACTAGGGTTAGAACTCAGAGTTACACAGAGGTAAAGCATTGAAGCAAAAGTACCGTCAAGCATAACAAGGACAAATCTAAATGGGCACGTCCTACAATCTTAGAAAAAAGGGTTCCAAATGAGTTCTTCGGGAGGTCCCATAGGAGAACCCTTCCATGTAAGAACGCTTTTTGGTTCCAGGTAGAAATAACTATTTTGGGTTCCCTGTAGAACCCTCCGTGGAAAGGGTTCTACATGGAACCCAAACATATTGTACCTGGAACCGAATGGGTTCTACCTGGAACCAAAAAGGGTTCTTCAAAGGGTGGGTTCTCTATGGGGACAGCCGAAAAACACTTTTAGGTTCTAGATAGCACCTTTTTTCTAAGAGTGTGTAGAGCTTCCATGCAGCGTGTTCCTTCCATTGATCGCCATGGTATTGAACGCCATGGTAACCACTCAAGGCCATTCATTGAGGCTGGAGCTGAATGAATGACGGTCGTCAGTGTTCACAAACAGCAGCAGTGTCTCAGTGGCAATGGCATCAGGAGAGTTAGTTAGACATAATGTAGCTAGGTTACACAGAGAAAGACACAGAGAAAACATTGTGAGGATATAATTAAATAAATGGACAGAACCCAGCTAACAGCTAAAGGCTAACAGCTAACTCTCTCATGGGTCCCTCGGGGGGAGGACACAGCCCTTACCCCCTCTCTCACCCACCACTCAACACTACAGTCCTCACTCCCTCTCCCTCACTCTATCCCACCACTCACCACCTTCATTACTCAACTGGACCCTCTAGAAGCCAATTAAACCACTAAAGACAGACTGAGGAGATATACTCAAGGAGCCAGCAGGGAGATCTTACATTTTTTTATTTTTTTTATTTCACCTTTATTTAACCAGGTAGGCTAGTTGAGAACAAGTTCTCATTTACAACTGCGACCTGGCCAAGATAAAGCATAGCAGTGTGAACAGACAACAACACAGAGTTACACATGGAGTAAACAATAGACAAGTCAATAACATGGTAGAAAAAAGAGAATCTATATACAATGTGTGCAAAAGGCATGAGGTAGGCAATAAATCGAATAATTACAATTTAGCAGATTAACACTGGAGTGATAAATCATCAGATGATCATGTGCAAGAAGAGATACTGGTGTGCAAAAGAGCAGAAAAGTAAATAAATAAAAGCAGTATGGGGGTGAGGTAGGTAAATTGGGTGGGTAGTTTACAGATGGACTATGTACAGCTGCAGCGATCGGTTAGCTGCTCGGATAGCAGATTTTTAAAGTTGTTGAGGGAGATAAAAGTCTCCAACTTCAGAGATTTTTGCAATTCGTTCCAGTCGCAGGCAGCAGAGAACTGGAAGGAAAGGCGTCCAAATGAAGTTTTGGCTTTAGGGATGATCAGTGAGATACACCTGCTGGAGCGCGTGCACGGGTGGGTGTAGCCATCGTGACCAGTGAACTGAGATAAGGCGGCACTTTACCTACCATAGCCTTGTAGATGACCTGGAGCCAGTGGGTCTGACGATGAACATGTAGCGAGGGCCAGCCGACTAGGGCATACAGGTCGCAGTGGTGGGTCGTATAAGGTGCTTTAGTAACAAAACGGATGGCACTGTGATAAACTGCATCCAGTTTGCTGAGTAGAGTATTGGAAGCTATTTTGTAGATGACATCGCCGAAGTCGAGGATCGGTAGGATAGTCAGTTTTACTAGGGTAAGTTTGGCGGCGTGAGTGAAGGAGGCTTTGTTGCGGAATAGAAAGCCGTCTCTAGATTTGATTTTGGATTGGAGATGTTTGATATGAGTCTGGAAGGAGAGTTTGCAGTCTAGCCACACACCTAGGTACTTATAGATGTCCACATATTCTAGGTCGGAACCGTCCAGGGTGGTGATGCTAGTCGGGCGTGCGGGTGCAGGCAGCGAGCGGTTGAAAAGCATGCATTTGGTTTTACTAGCGTTTAAGAGCAGTTGGAGGCAACGGAAGGAGTGTTGTATGGCATTGAAGCTCGTTTGGAGGTTAGATAGCACAGTGTCCAGGGAAGGGCCGGAAGTATACAGAATGGTGTCGTCTGCGTAGAGGTGGATCAGGGAATCGCCCGCAGCAAGAGCAACATCATTGATGTATACAGAGAAAAGAGTCGGCCCGAGAATTGAACCCTGTGGTACCCCCATAGAGACTGCCAGAGGACCGGACAACATGCCCTCCGATTTGACACACTGAACTCTGTCTGCAAAATAGTTGGTGAACCAGGCAAGGCAGTCATTAGAAAAACCGAGGCTATTGAGTCTGCCGATAAGAATATGGTGATTGACAGAGTCGAAAGCCTTGGCCAGGTCGATGAAGACGGCTGCACAGTAATGTCTTTTATCGATGGCGGTTATGATATCATTTAGTACCTTGAGCGTGGCTGAGGTGCACCCGTGACCGGCTCGGAAACCGGATTGCACAGCGGAGAAGGTACGGTGGGATTCGAGATGGTCAGTGATCTGTTTGTTGACTTGGCTTTCGAAGACCTTAGCTAGGCAGGGCAGGATGGATATAGGTCTGTAACAGTTTGGGTCCAGTGTGTCTCCCCCTTTGAAGAGGGGGATGACAACGGCAGCTTTCCAATCCTTGGGGATCTCAGATGATACGAAGGAGAGGTTGAACAGGCTGGTAATAGGGGGTGCGACAATGGCGGCGGACAGTTTCAGAAATAGGGGGTCCAGATTGTCAAGCCCAGCTGATTTGTATGGGTCCAGGTTTTCCAGCTCTTTCAGAACATCTGCTATCTGGATATGGGTAAAGGAGAAGCTGGGGAGGCTTGGGCGAGTAGCAGCGGGGGGGGGCTGTTGGCCAAGGTTGGAGTCGCCAGGTGGAAGGCATGGCCAGCCATTGAGAAATGTTTGTTGAAGTTTTCGATTATCACGGACTTATCAGTGGTGACCGTGTTATCTAGCCTCAGTGCAGTGGGCAGCTGGGAGGAGGTGCTCTTGTTTTCCATGGATTTTACAGTATCCCAGAACTTTTTGGAGTTAGCTACAGGATGCAAATTTCTGCTTGAAAAAGCTGGCCTTTGCTTTCCTGACTGACTGCGTGTATTGGTTCCTGACTTCCCTGAACAGTTGCATATCACGGGGGCTCTTCAATGCTATTGCAGTTCGCCACAGGATGTTTTTGTGCTGGTCGAGGGCAGTCAGGTCTGGAGTGAACCAAGGGCTATATCTGTTCTTGGTTCTGCATTTTTTGAACGGAGCATGCTTGTCTAATATGGTGAGGTAGTAACTTTTAAAGAATGACCAGGCATCCTCAACTGACGGGATGAGGTCAATATCCTTCCAGGGTACCCGGGCCAGGTCGATTAGAAAGGCCTGCTCGCAGAAGTGTTTCAGGGAGCGTTTGACAGTGATGAGGGGTGGTCGTTTGACCGTGGACCCGTGGCGGATACAGGCAATGAGGCAGTGATCGCTGAGATCTTGATTGAAGACAGCAGAGGTGTATTTGGAAGGCAAGTTGGTCAGGATAATGTCTATTAGGGTGCCCATGTTTACGGATTTAGGGTTGTACCTGGTGGGTTCCTTGATGATTTGTGTGAGATTGAGGGCATCAAGCTTAGATTGTAGGACTGCCGGGGTGTTAAGCATATTCCAGTTTAGGTCACCTAACAGAACAAACTCTGAAGCTAGATGGGGAGCGATCAATTCACAGATGGTGTCCAGGGCACAGCTGGGAGCTGAGGGGGGTCGGTAGCAGGCGGCAACAGTGAGAGACTTATTTCTGGAGAGATTCATTTTTAAAATTAGAAGTTCGAACTGTTTGGGCATAGACTTGGAAAGTATGACAGAACTTTGCAGGTTATCTCTGCAGTAGATTGCAACTCCCCCCCCCTTTGTCAGTTCTATCTTGACGGAAAGTGTTATAGTTGGGTATGGAAATCTCAGAGTTTTTGGTGGCCTTCCTAAGCCAGTATTCAGACACGGCAAGGACATCAGGGTTGGCAGAGTGTGCTAAAGCGGTGAGTAAGGCAAACTTAGGGAGGAGGCTTCTGATGTTGACATGCATGAGGCCAAGGCTTTTTCGATCACAGAAGTCAACAAATGAGGGTGACTGGGGACATGCAGGGCCTGGGTTTACCTCCACATCACCCGAGGAACAGAGTAGTAGTAGGATGAGGGTGCGGCTAAAGGCTATCAAAACTGGTCGCCTAGAGCGTTGGGGACAAGGAATAAAAGGAGCAGATTTATGGGCGTGGTAGAATAGATTCTGGGCATAATGTGCAGACCAGGGTATGTTGGGGCACGGATACAGCGGAGGAAAGCCCAGGCACTGGGTGATGATAAGAGAGGTTGTATCTCTGGACATGCTGGTCTCAATGGGTGAGGTCACCGCATGTGTGGGGGGTGGGACAAAGGAGGTATCAGAGGTACGGAGAGTGGAACTACGGGGTCCATTGCAAACCAAAACAATGATAACTAGCCTGAACAACAGTATGCAAGGCATATTGATATTTGAGAGAGACATACAATAAGGCATAAAGTGATTGCAGGTCATGATTGGGAGAGCTAGCTAAAACAGCAGGTGAGATAACAGCAGCTAGTCAGCTAACACAGCAACAGAAGGTAAAAATGGCGACGACTGGGCAGAGAGGGTCGGATTAACTACACACAGATCCTGAGTTAAGGCACAGAGCCGACAGATAAAACACAAATAAACAGAATGGAGTACCGTGAATTAATGGACAGTCAAGCAGGCATCAGCTATGTAGCCAAGTGACCATAGTGTCCAGGGGGCAGCCGTAGATGGAGTAGTGAGGCCTCCACTAAGCTAGCACGCGTTTAAAGTTAGTAGCCCGGGGGGGGTGGTCTGCTCAGACGGAGGGGGTCTGCTCAGACGGAGGCCGGTTGAGGGCACGTCTG
The DNA here is from genome assembly GCF_029448725.1 of Salvelinus fontinalis. Classification (NCBI taxonomy): domain Eukaryota; kingdom Metazoa; phylum Chordata; class Actinopteri; order Salmoniformes; family Salmonidae; genus Salvelinus; species Salvelinus fontinalis. Next base: position 9,055,947 of record NC_074697.1, read on the forward strand.
CAAACCAGACGTGGTCGTGTCGACAGAGAATCCAAGCCGGATAGCGATGGCGAAAGAGAGGTTGTGAATTGTAGAATTGTGTTTGCTAACTGGTGCTAGCTTCCTGGCTGCGCTAGCTGCAAGATAAGCTAGCAGTTAGCAGACCGGGGCAGGCAAGTTAGCCTTTGGGGGACGTCGCGATGGGGGGGAAGTCTGTTTTTGCCTCTTCGTGCGGTGACGTCGATAGACCAGTCGTGGAATTAGTAGGGTTCCAGGTAGCTCTAGGTAGCTAACAGGCCTAGTAGGTTAGCAGAATGGGCCTTCAGTGGGCGTCACGCCTGAGGGGCCTGTTGGAGTCCCCGGGCAGATTATGTCGGTATTCCAGTCGTAGAGGATAGGCGGGGTTCCGTGATCCGTACCGGCAGTAAATGGGTCCGGGTCTTGTAGCCCAGGAGTGGGCTTCAGTGGTAGCACAGGAGCCCTAGCCAATTAGCTTCAGGCTAATTGGTGCCTGCTCCGGTGCCTGCTCCGGGATGGAAACGCTAGCCAGGAGTGGTCACCCGGGATTGTGGTTAGCTAGTTGCGAAGATCCAGATGAAAATGTTCAGAGTTTGCGGTAGGAATCCGGGGATATGGAGAGAAATAGGTCCGTTATGCTCTGGTTTTAGTCACGTTCGAACTAGCGAGAGCTTTCCGAGCTAAAGGTTAGCTGATGACCGCTAGCAATGGTTTGCTAACTGATAGCTGGTAGGCAGTTAGCTGGCTATCTTCAGTAGATGGATTCCAGATCAGAAGTAAATAGAAATACTTTAGAAAAAAGCAGATCCACGCCACATTGGGTGAGGCGGGTTGCAGGAGAGTATTTAGAAGTTGAGGTTTAAGAAAGTATTTTTAAAAGATATGCGAAGAAAAAGATGTAAAAAGATATATACAAGGGACACGGGACACGACAGGACAAAGACGTCTACACTGCTACGCCGTCTTGGAAGTAAGTGTGGGATGTCTCATTCCACTCGCTCAGTTTCCCGGACCATCTTAATGTGTTCTAATGCAACATAAACAAACGTGTCCTCGCCAAACTTTAGAACACTTGGCAAATCCCAGAGACACATCCTCTCTCTCCTACACTAATAAACAACTAGAGGAGTGATTGGTTGGGATACAGTGCACTGTGTTCCAAGATACAGCACAGGATGACTTTTCTCTCTGTCTTCTGGTAGTCATTAAAGGTTTATTAAGTCATTTAAATAACCGGGTGATTTCCCCAATTAGGCATTACTCCCTCATTATCTCTTTTAATGTTGATCTTCCAATCAAGATCAGTTTCACACTTCAAGACTCCTTCATATAAGACATTTGATTTCATGACAAAACATTCTCATCTAATGACCAAAGTGTAATGGCTGACCATAAGTCTTATCTAATGTGGGCTGTTGACCTCTCCTGGTTGGGTTTATCAGTGTTAACCGGGCTCTAGGCCCAACACTAAGTTGGCCTGTGATGGTAGTGAGATGTTAGATCGTACACTCCTAAAACGTTCCTCATAGTCAGAGAGGAGAGGACATTTAAATCAACCAATTATAGACACCAATCCCAAAACGTCAGTCAAGTATAACCCAGAGATGGCACCAGAAATCAAAGCTAGATCTTTTTGTCAGTCAACTTTGTTCTCACTTTTCTTACACTGAGGATAAAGTACTTCAGCAGTTCTCAAAGCAGTAGTGACATCTGTAACTTTGTTAATATTTGGTATGGCGAGCCAGCAGAGGGAATAGCCAGCAGAGGGAATATCCAGCAGAGGGAATAGCCAGCAGAGGGAATATCCAGCAGAGGGAATAGCCAGCAGAGGGAATAGCCAGCAGAGGGAATAGCCAGCAGAGGGAATAGCCAGCAGAGGGAATATCCAGCAGAGGGAATAGCCAGCAGAGGAAATAGCCAGCAGAGGGAATAGCCAGCAGAGGGAATAGCCAGCAGAGGGAATAGCCAGCAGAGGGAATAGCCAGCAGAGGGAATAGCCAGCAGAGGGAATAGCCAGCAGAGGGAATAGCCAGCAGAGGGAATGAAAGAGATTTGAAAAAACTGCATGATCACAATGCCTTCAACAAGATCACATGACACGGTTTCATAATAGATCATTATATGAAAACACTGACAGGCTTTTATTCTGATTCCTGTGTAAGTCTTTCCAGTGACAACCCAGCTGATTCCAGTCAGGGGAAACCTCTTCCTCTTTGGCTCATTTCTCCATGTAATCCTTTTTTTGGGAAAGTGTATTTGTCAAAGACACACACAGCTAGGAATGGTACAGACGGCTATAGATTTACAGCCTTCCTGTCTGGCTCTCCTCAACTTAGATAGCTTGCTGCATTTCACAACGTTGGGTCTGATACAGAGCACCTAAATCAGTCTCTGGCCCCCTCTGTCTCCCTCCATCTCTCTCTCTCTCTCTCTCTCTTTGTGTCTTGCTGGACAATCCAATGAGCAGTGCATTAAAGGAGGGCAGCCACTCAGTGTTTGACGACTTACAGGCTGTTCTCTATTGCTGCCCTCACACCTTGTCTCTCCGCTCTATCTATTGCTTCCTTTATCACGCTCTCCTTGTCTCCCTCGATCCTCCTCAATCCCTCACCTCTATGCAGAACCCACACAAACACAGAGCAATGTAGCCTTGTAAAGCAAGCTGTGATAGCAGGTCAGGTATGATGTGATGAGGTTGGGTTGGATTGGGGCCAACAAGTGATGCATATTTAAAGTTTGTAGTCACCTAGCCAGTGAGTGACAGACAGGACGTCCC
>NC_074697.1:9063719-9073719 GCF_029448725.1 Salvelinus fontinalis
ATACTACTAGTCACACTACTAGTCACACTACTAGTCATACTACTAGTCACACTACCAGTCATACTACTAGTCACACTACTAGTCATACTACTAATCATATTACTAGTCACAGCACTAGTCATACTACTAGTCACACTACTAGTCATACTACCAGTCGCATTACTAGTCACAGTACTAGTCATACTACTAGTCACATTACTAGTCACACTACTAGTCATACTACTAGTCACATTACCAGTCACACCACTAGTCACACTACTAGTCATACTACTAGTCACACTACCAGTCATACTACCAGTCACATTACTAGTCACACTACTAGTCATACTACTAGTCACATTCCTAGTCACACTACTAGTCACACTACTAGTCATATTACCAGTCACACTACTAGTCATACTACTAGTCACACTACCAGTCACACTACTAGTCATACTACTAGTCACACTATTAGTCACACTACTAGTCATACTACTAGTCACATTACCAGTCACACTACTAGTCATACTACTAGTCATACTACTAGTCACACTACTAGTCATACTACTAGTCACACTACTAGTCATATTACCAGTCACACTACTAGTCACATTACCAGTCACACTACTAGTCATACTACTAGTCATACTACTAGTCACACTACTAGTCATACTACTAGTCACACTACTAGTCATATTACCAGTCACACTACTAGTCATATTACCAGTCATACTACTAGTCATACTACTAGTCACACTACTAGTCATACTACTAGTCATACTACTAGTCATACTACTAGTCACACTACTAGTCATATTACCAGTCACACTACTAGTCATACTACCAGTCACACTACTAGTCATATTACCAGTCATACTACTAGTCATACTACCAGTCACACTACTAGTCATACTACTAGTCATACTACTAGTCATATTACCAGTCACACTACTAGTCATACTACCAGTCACACTACTAGTAATATTACCAGTCCCACTACTAGTCACACTACTAGTCATACTACTAGTCACACTACTAGTCATACTACTAGTCATATTACCAGTCATACTACTAGTCACACTACTAGTCATACTACTAGTCATATTACCAGTCATACTACTAGTCATACTACTAGTCACACTACTAGTCATACTACTAGTCATATTACCAGTCATACTACTAGTCACACTACTAGTCACACTACTAGTCAAACTACTAGTCACACTACCAGTCATACTACTAGTCACACTACTAGTCATATCACCAGTCACACTACTAGTCATATTACCAGTCATACTACTAGTCATATTACCAGTCATACTACTAGTCATATTACCAGTCACACTACTAGTCATATTACCAGTCACACTACTAGTCATATTACCAGTCACACTACTAGTCATATTACCAGTCATACTACTAGTCATACTACTAGTCACACTACTAGTCATACTACTAGTCATACTACTAGTCATACTACTAGTCATACTACTAGTCATACTACTAGTCATATTACCAGTCATACTACTAGTCATATTACCAGTCATACTACTAGTCATATTACCAGTCACACTACTAGTCATACTACCAGTCACACTACTAGTCATATTACCAGTCATACTACTAGTCACACTACTAGTCACACTACTAGTCATATTACCAGTCACACTACTAGTCATATTACCAGTCATACTACTAGTCATACTACTAGTCACTTTACTAGTCATACTACTAGTCATACTACTAGTCATACTACTAGTCACACTACTAGTCATATTACCAGTCACACTACTAGTCATACTACCAGTAACACTACTAGTCATATTACCAGTCACACTACTAGTCATACTACCAGTCACACTACTAGTCATATTACCAGTCATACTACTAGTCATACTACCAGTCACACTACTAGTCACACTACTAGTCACACTACTAGTCATATTACCAGTCACACTACTAGTCATACTACTAGTCATACTACTAGTCACACTACTAGTCATACTACTAGTCACACTACTAGTCATACTACTAGTCACACTACTAGTCATATTACCAGTCACACTACTAGTCACATTACCAGTCACACTACTAGTCATATTACCAGTCACACTACTAGTCACACTACTAGTCATACTACTAGTCACACTACTAGGCATACTACTAGTCATATTACCAGTCATACTACTAGTCACACTACTAGTCATATTACCAGTCACACTACTAGTCACACTACTAGTCATACTACTAGTCACACTACTAGTCACACTACTAGTCATACTACTAGTCACACTACTAGTCATATTACCAGTCACACTACTAGTCACACTACTAGTCATACTACTAGTCACACTACTAGTCATATTACCAGTCACACTACTAGTCATATTACCAGTCACACTACTAGTCACACTACTAGTCATACTACTAGTCACACTACTAGTCACACTACTAGTCATACTACTAGTCACACTACTAGTCATACTACTAGTCACACTACTAGTCATACTACTAGGCATACTACTAGTCATACTACTAGTCATACTACTAGTCATACTATCAGTCACACTACTATTCATACTATTAGTCATACTACTAGTCATACTACTAGTCATATTACCAGTCACACTACTAGTCATACTACTAGTCACACTACTAGTCATACTACTAGTCACACTACTAGTCACACTACTAGTCATACTACTAGTCACACTACTAGTCATACTACTAGTCACACTACTAGTCACACTACTAGTCACACTACTAGTCATACTGCTAGTCATACTACTAGTCATATTACCAGTCACACTACTAGTCATACTACTTGTCATAAAATCAAAAACAATTATAAGATGCCAAGCTTTCCTGACTGGCATTCTGAGCTTGCTCAGGGTTATAGGATGAAAGATGGATAGAGGTGAGAGCCAGTGGACAGCCCTCACTCACCTCTGACGGTGAGGCTGGCAGAGGCCTCCACCTTGCCCACCCGGTTCTCTGCCAGGCAGGTGAAGGTGCCCTCGTCACTGGCCGATGCCTTCTTCACCCTCAGCAGGTAGTCCTCCTTGTCATACCTGATCTCGTACCTGGAAAACACACACAACATTGTCAGATGAAATGTCTTCTGATGAGAATACCTGGAAAACACACACAACATTGTCAGATTAAATGTCTTCTGTTGACATTGCATTTTTTGAAATAATATAATAAATGTTTTGAGTCCAAAGCTAATACACAGTGTTGAGTGAACCCACCAGTGCAAGCCTTGTGGAGCTTATTATGACAAGCTGACTAAATGTGACGTTTTCCTTCACTTCCATCTCTAAGAGAACGTATATACAGCGTTCAACTCCTGAAGAGGGAACCGGATTTAGAAACAACACTGTTCATTGTGACCATAGAAGATATGGAAGGAAGGAGAATCAATTATTCAACAATGACACACAGTATAGAGAGCGGGCTGCTTTCAACTGGAAACCCCACACCACTTCAATATTTATGACGGAGGTGTGTGTGTGTGTGTGTGTGTGTGTGTGTGTGTGTGTGTGTGTGTGTGTGTGTGTGTGTGTGTGTGTGTGTGTGTGTGTGTGTGTGTGTGTGTGTGTGTGTGTGTTAGCACAAATTCATATGTGGTACTACATATAACCTTCAGTACAGTATAGCAGTTCCATTGTGTTGTAATAGTTAACTACAGAGAATAAAGAAAGGATTACATGATTTACCTGACTGGAGCTGGGGATGGGAGGAGTGGGGGATTTACAGGGGTGGGGGGGGGGTTTACATGACTGGAGCTGGGGGAGGGAGGAGTGGGGGATTTACAGGGGTGGGGAGAGGGGATTTACATGACTGGAGCTGGGGATGAGAGGGGTGGGGGGGGATTTACATGACTGGAGCTGAGGAGGATTTACATGACTGGAGCTGGGGATGGGGGGATTTACATGACTGTAGCTGGGGTGGGGGGGGGGGGGGTTACATGACTGTAAGCTGGGGGGGGGGGGGGGGGGGGATTTACAGGGGTGGGGAGGGGGGATTTACATGACTGGAGCTGGGGATGGGAGGGGTGGGGGGGATTTACATGACTGGAGCTGGGAGGGATTTACATGACTGGAGCTGGGGGTGGGGGGGATGTACATGACTGTAGCTGGGGGTGGGGGGGATTTACATGACTGTAGCCGGGGGTGGGGGGGATTTACATGACTGGAGCTGGGGGGGGTTTACATGACTAGAGCGGGGGGGGATTTACATGACTGGAGCTGGGGGTGGGGGGGATTCACATGACTGGAGCTAGGGTGGGGGGGGGGGGGGGGGGTTACATGACTGGAGATGGGTGGGATTGACATGACTGTAGCTGGGGGTGGGGGGGATTTACATGACTGGAGCTGGGGGTGGGGGGGATTTACATGACTGGAGCTAGGGGTGGGGGGGGGTTACATGACTGGAGATGGGTGGGATTGACATGACTGTAGCTGGGGGTGGGGGGGATTTACATGACTGGAGCTAGGGGTGGGGGGGATTTACATGACTGGAGATGGGGGTGTCATCACATTTTTTTTTAAAACACTGTCTACAAGTATTTATGTAGGCTGTCCTCTGATCCCAAACCTGTGGTTTGAGATATCTGACAAGCTGAACTGAGAGGTGGTGCATGTTTGAGAAAGTGAGACAAAGAGAGAGAGATACAGAGAGAGATACAGAGAGAGAGAGATAGAGAGAGAGAGGTACAGAGAGAGAGACAAAGAGAGCGAGAGATACAGAGAGAGAGATACATAGAGAGAGAGATACAGAGAGAGAGAGATAGAGAGAGAGAGGTACAGAGAGAGAGACAAAGAGAGAGAGAGATACAGAGAGAGAGATACATAGAGAGAGAGATACAGAGAGAAAGAGATACATAGAGAGATACAAATAGAGAGATACAGAGAGAGCGATACAGAGAGAGAGATACAGAGATAGAGATAGAGAGAGAGATACAGAGAGAGAGAGATAGAGAGAGAGAGGTACAGAGAGAGAGACAAAGAGAGAGAGAGATACAGAGAGAGAGATACATAGAGAGAGAGATACAGAGAGAAAGAGATACATAGAGAGATACAAATAGAGAGATACAGAGAGAGCGACACAGAGAGAGAGATACAGAGATAGAGATAGAGAGAGATACAGAGAGCGATATACAGAGAGAAAGAGAGAGAGAGAGAGATACAGAGAGAGAGGGGTTGGGAGTTATGGGGTTTGTATGGCAGTTGACAAGAGAAGGATGCTGGTTTGATTAGTTGCCCTGGCTTCTGGAAGTGCGGTTAGCATGGCAATGTGAGTGTTGTGTTGAGTTGGCGGGATGGTGTGGTGAGGGGTTTGGGGATGTGTGCAGGCTGTCTGACAGCCAGACAACAGTCTGTACCCAGTTTGTCACTCATACACTCTGAAATACTGAGGGGAAACAGAGAGAGAGAGAGAGAGAGAGAGAGAGAGAGAGAGAGAGAGAGAGAGAGAGAGAGAGAGAGAGAGAGAGAGAGAGAGAGAGAGAGAGAGAGAGAGAGAGAGAGAGAGAGAGAGAGAGAGAGAGAGAGAGAGAGAGAGAGAGAGAGAGAGAGAGAGAGAGAGAGATGAATAAACAAAATGCCAAGCCATACTAGCTTCCTACCAACATTTTCACACCAAAATCTGAATCCTGGTCTAGTTTTAAGCTCAAGATCTCCATACTGTATCTACCTGAGAACAGTGATGTGGTGTGTAGAGAGAGACCACAGCCCCACAGCTCAGGTCTAAGGTGAACTGATGGCCTCGTGCCACCAGCAGCTGCTGAACTAATCTGTTCTCTCTCTCGCTCTCTCGCTCTCTCTCTCTCGACATTTCCTAAGCAAATGTTTCAAAGGCAGCTTTATTGAAGTGCATTCCTTTGCCCTGACTGCCAGCTCTATCTATCACATTGGCCCTTAACAAAAGTACAATTATTTGACTGAGTCATGACTAAATGCTTTGTTTTGGGGAGAGACAGGGGAGTCAGGGCAGAGCAGTTTGTGTGGAGGTGGGGAGGTGAATAGAGCTGTTATTGTTTGAATTGTGAGAGAGGCCTCCAAAGGAATGACACAGCACCATTTGAGACGAGCCTGTCTGATGGAAAACAAACAAGCTAATGGAGACTAGAGACAGTCCTTCTCTGACTCTGCCTCAGGCTGAGACGGAAGAACAAGACTGCGAAGAGAAGATTATTTCTTGACTGAGGAGTGGGGGGCGGGTGGAGGAGAGGGGGTTTAGGGAGGATGCAGGAACGGCACAGATGCCCATTGTGATCATTGATATGAATGAAAACTGCCATGTTGTTTTGACAGGTTCCCACACATGGCCATCGATGCATGGACTCACTCAGCAAGCAGGGAACATTGAACATTTTGACCACACTGAATAACATCATACAACATGTGCTTGTTTCGGTTCTTTCAAACTATCAATCAATCAAAATGAATGTATTTAGAGGGAAACATGACACAATCAATCTGTAATCAACATCCTAGAACAAATCAGCTAAGATTACAAAAACACTGGTGGATAAAACACACACACACACACACACACACACACACACACACACACACACACACACACACACACACACACACACACACACACACACACACACACACACACACACACACACACACACACACACACACACACACACACTGAGAGAGAGGGAGAAACAGTAGCTCTTTCCTGTAGCTGGCTCGGTTCAGAGCTCTGCTCTCTATAAGAGGAGGTATGTAATTACACATGGAATATGGAAAGACTGTGGAGAGGAGAGCCAGGTTCACCTTGCTCCCTGGCCTCTCCCTCGCTCCCTCTACAGAACACACACACATAAATACACACAGGGAAATACACACTGTACAGTACACAAAACACAGGAGGCTGGTGGCTCCTTAATTGGGGAGGCCGGTCTCGTGGTAATGACTGGAGTGTTATTGGTGGAATGGTATCCAACACATCAAACACGTGGTTTCCATGGTTTCCAGGTGTTTGATGCCATTCCATTTGTTCCGTTCCAGCCATTATTATGAGCCGTCCTCCCCTCAGCAGCCTCCACTGATACAAAATCATACAGTACCATGCACACCCATACACAAAGTTACTAGCTTTCATACGCAGAGAGATGTCGAGTTACGGGAATGTAAACACATGCTAAGACAACTGCATACCCAGAGCAGGGCCCACAGAGTTGAGGTGTTTGATACACAGGGCAGGGCCCACAGAGTTGATGTGTTTGATACACAGGGCAGCGCCCACAGAGTTGAGGTGTTTGATACACAGGGCAGCGCCCACAGAGTTGAGGTGTTTGATACACAGGGCAGGGCGCACAGAGTTGAGGTGTTTGATACACAGGGCTGGGCCCACAGAGTTGATGTGTTTGATACACAGGGCAGGGCCCACAGAGTTGAGGTGTTTGATACACAGGGCAGGGCCCACAGAGTTGAGGTGTTTGATACACAGGGCAGGGCCCACAGAGTTGATGTGTTTGATACCCAGAGCAGGGCCCACAGAGTTGAGGTGTTTGATACACAGGGCAGGGCCCACAGAGTTGAGGTGTTTGATACACAGGGCAGTGCCCACAGAGTTGAGGTGTTTGATACACAGGGCAGAGAACACAGAGTTGAGGTGTTTGATACACAGGGCAGTGCCCACAGAGTTGAGGTGTTTGATACACAGGGCAGTGCCCACAGAGCTGAGGTGTTTGATACACAGGGCAGTGCCCACAGAGTTGAGGTGTTTGATACACAGGGCAGGGCCCACAGAGTTGATGTGTTTGATACACAGGGCAGGGCCCACAGAGTTGATGTGTTTGATACACAGGGCAGTGCCCACAGAGTTGAGGTGTTTGATACACAGGGCAGGGCCCACAGAGTTGAGGTGTTTGATACACAGGGCAGGGCCCACAGAGTTGAGGTGTTTGATACACAGGGCAGGGCCCACAGAGTTGAGGTGTTTGATACACAGGGCAGGGCCCACAGAGTTGAGGTGTTTGATACACAGGGCAGGGCCCACAGAGTTGAGGTGTTTGATACACAGGGCAGGGCGCACAGAGTTGAAGTGTTTGATACACAGGGCAGGGCCCACAGAGTTGAAGTGTTTGATACACAGGGCAGTGCCCACAGAGATAAGACTATAATGAGTACTGGACTGAGGAGGAACTCTGACTCCCAAACTGTGCCTGTGTGCTGCTGGAGAAGTGCTACAGTAGTTTCATAGCACACCTGACCTCGACATCAAACTAAAGTGGCTCAAGGGAAAGTAGGGACTCAAAGATCTTTCAAAAACAGTCATCTGTGTGTCACCTGAAGTGTCCTTGCTGTCTCACTGTGAGAGCTTCTTATCACCTGTGTGTGTGTGTGTGTGTGTGTGTGTGTGTGTGTGTGTGTGTGTGTGTGTGTGTGCGCGCGTGCGTGTGTGTTGTACAGGTGCTGTACAGTAACTTTAATGAGTCAGTCTCCCAGGATTCAGATGTGGGACTGAGGCCAGCTCTCTACACTCTCAGTCTGTCTGACTCTGACTGTGTGGCTGTAGCTCCGAGACAAGGTCCTCTCTCTTCTCTGCTCTGCTTTGATAGACAGTGCAGGGTGATCCTGTTTCATACACTCTGCCTGTCACTCTACCTGAGTCTGATCCAAGCAGCCAGGCTAACCTGTCGAGAGTTTGTCAACCGCGGGACGAAGTCAATTAACCAGCCTTATGTCTTGTCATCTTCCCTCTTTAGGGCTCTAGGGCAGAGCTCTCCAACCTCCTCTACTCTTCTTTTCCCTTTACAGCTTGTCCCGTAGCTACCGTATGCTGTGTCCCTAGACACTGATCTAAGATCAGTTTTGTATTTATCCCCTAATGGTTTAGGTTGGTGTTAGCTGGTCCTAGTATATTGGTGTTGTCCTTTTCATAAACATAATGTTAAAGTGTGTGCATGACACTGCAATAAATGTTGCCCAAGGGGACAATGACGTCGGTAAAGTAGATCTGTGCATCTTCTACCTGGAGCGCTGCCAGAGCCCATAGCGCCATGGTAACCACAGCTAGGCATTTTAGAGTTTGTCAGAGTGGTTTTGAACAGACGCTGAAACTCTACAGGGAGATGTTGGAGATACAGCAGGAAAAACTACAGCAAAGAACCCCTCACTGACAGATGCCTGGCAGATTGTGTGTGTGTGTGTGTGTGTGCCTGTGTGGCAAAGGCCACTTGTATATGTGTGCAAATGTTTAAAGTGTTTTTCCTCATATGAGAGGAAGGAGACAGGAGCCATTTGAAGATTTTCCCACCAGAGATGAGGCTCAATTATCTATACACTTGGTAGAATAAGGATGTGCTGTATCCCCACACTCACCCTAATTAAAGACATAGTATAGTTCTCTGCTATTTTCTGCTACCGTATGTCTTTCATTTTCACTGGCTGACCTCATATTGTAGGCACTCACAGTATAATAGATTCAGCCTATTTCTAACACAAGATGACATACGCGCACACGCACACGGACACACACACACGGACACACACACGCACACACACAGAAGCACACACACTCATGAATACCAGATGGAAGTAATGGATACAGAAGTCCTAGCCTGACATCTTTTTTTCTGCTAAGTTGTGGAGGTGAATAATGACAACATCTCTGTCTGTAACATCACTGTCTAACAACACTGTCTAACAACACTGTCTAACATCACTGTCTAACAACACTGTATGTAACATCACTGTCTAACAACTCTGTCTAACAACACTGTCTAACAACACTGTCTAACAACACTGTCTAACAACACTGCCTGTAACAACACTGTCTAACAACACTGTCTAACAACACTGTCTAACAACACTGTCTAACAACACTGTCTAACAACACTGTCTAACAACACTGTCTAACAACACTGTCTAACAACACTGTCTGTAACAACACTGTCTAACAACACTGTCTCTAACAACACTGTCTAACAACACTGCCTGTAACAACACTGTCTAACAACACTGTCTAACAACACTGTCTAACAACACTGTCT
>NC_074697.1:9078719-9126219 GCF_029448725.1 Salvelinus fontinalis
GGGAAGGAAGGGGGCATCAGTACATATATAAAAGGGAGGGAAGGGGGGAATCAGGACATATATAAAAGGGAGGGAAGGAAGGGGGCATCAGTACATATATAAAAGGGAGGGAAGGGGGGAATCAGGACATATAAAAGGGAGGGAAGGGGGGATCAGGACATATATAAAAGGGAGGGAAGGAAGGGGGCATCAGTACATATATAAAAGGGAGGGAAGGGGGGGATCAGGACATATATAAAAGGGAGGGAAGGAAGGGGGCATCAGTACATATATAAAAGGGAGGGAAGGGGGGGATCAGGACATATATAAAAGGGAGGGAAGGAAGGGGGCATCAGTACATATATAAAAGGGAGGGAAGGGGGGGATCAGGACATATATAAAAGGGAGGGAAGGAAGGGGGCATCAGTACATATATAAAAGGGAGGGAAGGGGGGGATCAGGACATATATAAAAGGGAGGGAAGGAAGGGGGCATCAGTACATATATAAAAGGGAGGGAAGGAAGGGGGCATCAGGACATATATAAAAGGGAGGGAAGGGGGGGATCAGGACATATATAAAAGGGAGGGAAGGAAGGGGGCATCAGTACATATATAAAAGGGAGGGAAGGGGGGGAGCAGGACATATAAAAGGGAGGGAAGGGGGGATCAGGACATATATAAAAGGGAGGGAAGGAAGGGGGCATCAGTACATATATAAAAGGGAGGGAAGGAAGGGGGGGATCAGGACATATATAAAAGGGAGGGAAGGAAGGGGGGGATCAGTACATATATAAAAGGGAGGGAAGGAAGGGGGCATCAGTACATATATAAAAGGGAGGGAAGGGGGGGATCAGGACATATATAAAAGGGAGGGAAGGAAGGGGGCATCAGTACATATATAAAAGGGAGGGAAGGAAGGGGGGGATCAGAACATATATAAAAGGGAGGGAAGGAAGGGGGGGGTCAGGACATATATAAAAGGGAGGGAAGGAAGGGGGGATCAGGACATATATAAAAGGGAGGGAAGGAAGGGGGGGGATCAGAACATATATAAAAGGGAGGGAAGGAAGGGGGGATCAGTACATATAAAAGGGAGGGAAGGAAGGGGGGGATCAGGACATATATAAAAGGGAGGGAAGGAAGGGGGCATCAGTACATATATAAAAGGGAGGGAAGGGGGGGATCAGGACATATAAAAGGGAGGGAAGGGGGGATCAGGACATATATAAAAGGGAGGGAAGGAAGGGGGCATCAGTACATATAAAAAAGGGATGGAAGGGGGGGATCAGGACATATATAAAAGGGAGGGAAGGAAGGGGGCATCAGTACATATATAAAAGGGAGGGAAGGGGGGGATCAGGACATATATAAAAGGGAGGGAAGGAAGGGGGCATCAGTACATATATAAAAGGGAGGGAAGGGGGGGATCAGGACATATATAAAAGGGAGGGAAGGAAGGGGGCATCAGTACATATATAAAAGGGAGGGAAGGAAGGGGGCATCAGGACATATATAAAAGGGAGGGAAGGGGGGGATCAGGACATATATAAAAGGGAGGGAAGAAAGGGGGCATCAGTACATATATAAAAGGGAGGGAAGGAAGGGGGCATCAGTACATATATAAAAGGGAGGGAAGGGGGGGAGCAGGACATATAAAAGGGAGGGAAGGGGGGATCAGGACATATATAAAAGGGAGGGAAGGAAGGGGGCATCAGTACATATATAAAAGGGAGGGAAGGAAGGGGGGGATCAGGACATATATAAAAGGGAGGGAAGGAAGGGGGGGATCAGTACATATATAAAAGGGAGGGAAGGAAGGGGGGGATCAGGACATATAAAAGGGAAGGAAGGGGGGGGATCAGGACATATATAAAAGGGAGGGAAGGAAGGGGGGGATCAGGACATATATAAAAGGGAGGGAAGGAAGGGGGCATCAGTACATATATAAAAGGGAGGGAAGGGGGGAATCAGGACATATATAAAAGGGAGGGAAGGAAGGGGGCATCAGTACATATATAAAAGGGAGGGAAGGGGGGAATCAGGACATATAAAAGGGAGGGAAGGGGGGATCAGGACATATATAAAAGGGAGGGAAGGAAGGGGGCATCAGTACATATATAAAAGGGAGGGAAGGGGGGGATCAGGACATATATAAAAGGGAGGGAAGGAAGGGGGCATCAGTACATATATAAAAGGGAGGGAAGGGGGGGATCAGGACATATATAAAAGGGAGGGAAGGAAGGGGGCATCAGTACATATATAAAAGGGAGGGAAGGGGGGGATCAGGACATATATAAAAGGGAGGGAAGGAAGGGGGCATCAGTACATATATAAAAGGGAGGGAAGGGGGGGATCAGGACATATATAAAAGGGAGGGAAGGAAGGGGGCATCAGTACATATATAAAAGGGAGGGAAGGAAGGGGGCATCAGGACATATATAAAAGGGAGGGAAGGGGGGGATCAGGACATATATAAAAGGGAGGGAAGGAAGGGGGCATCAGTACATATATAAAAGGGAGGGAAGGGGGGGAGCAGGACATATAAAAGGGAGGGAAGGGGGGATCAGGACATATATAAAAGGGAGGGAAGGAAGGGGGCATCAGTACATATATAAAAGGGAGGGAAGGAAGGGGGGGATCAGGACATATATAAAAGGGAGGGAAGGAAGGGGGGGATCAGTACATATATAAAAGGGAGGGAAGGAAGGGGGCATCAGTACATATATAAAAGGGAGGGAAGGGGGGGATCAGGACATATATAAAAGGGAGGGAAGGAAGGGGGCATCAGTACATATATAAAAGGGAGGGAAGGAAGGGGGGGATCAGAACATATATAAAAGGGAGGGAAGGAAGGGGGGGGGTCAGGACATATATAAAAGGGAGGGAAGGAAGGGGGGATCAGGACATATATAAAAGGGAGGGAAGGAAGGGGGGGATCAGAACATATATAAAAGGGAGGGAAGGAAGGGGGGATCAGTACATATAAAAGGGAGGGAAGGAAGGGGGGGATCAGGACATATATAAAAGGGAGGGAAGGAAGGGGGCATCAGTACATATATAAAAGGGAGGGAAGGGGGGGATCAGGACATATAAAAGGGAGGGAAGGGGGGATCAGGACATATATAAAAGGGAGGGAAGGAAGGGGGCATCAGTACATATAAAAAAGGGATGGAAGGGGGGGATCAGGACATATATAAAAGGGAGGGAAGGAAGGGGGCATCAGTACATATATAAAAGGGAGGGAAGGGGGGGATCAGGACATATATAAAAGGGAGGGAAGGAAGGGGGCATCAGTACATATATAAAAGGGAGGGAAGGGGGGGATCAGGACATATATAAAAGGGAGGGAAGGAAGGGGGCATCAGTACATATATAAAAGGGAGGGAAGGGGGGGATCAGTACATATATAAAAGGGAGGGAAGGAAGGGGGCATCAGTACATATATAAAAGGGAGGGAAGGAAGGGGGCATCAGGACATATATAAAAGGGAGGGAAGGGGGGGATCAGGACATATATAAAAGGGAGGGAAGAAAGGGGGCATCAGTACATATATAAAAGGGAGGGAAGGAAGGGGGCATCAGTACATATATAAAAGGGAGGGAAGGGGGGGAGCAGGACATATAAAAGGGAGGGAAGGGGGGATCAGGACATATATAAAAGGGAGGGAAGGAAGGGGGCATCAGTACATATATAAAAGGGAGGGAAGGAAGGGGGGGATCAGGACATATATAAAAGGGAGGGAAGGAAGGGGGGGATCAGTACATATATAAAAGGGAGGGAAGGAAGGGGGCATCAGTACATATATAAAAGGGAGGGAAGGGGGGGGATCAGGACATATATAAAAGGGAGGGAAGGAAGGGGGCATCAGTACATATATAAAAGGGAGGGAAGGAAGGGGGGGATCAGAACATATATAAAAGGGAGGGAAGGAAGGGGGGGATCAGGACATATATAAAAGGGAGGGAAGGAAGGGGGGGATCAGAACATATATAAAAGGGAGGGAAGGAAGGGGGGGATCAGGACATATATAAAAGGGAGGGAAGGAAGGGGGCATCAGTACATATATAAAAGGGAGGGAAGGAAGGGGGCATCAGTACATATATAAAAGGGAGGGAAGGAAGGGGGGGATCAGAACATATATAAAAGGGAGGGAAGGAAGGGGGGGATCAGAACATATATAAAAGGGAGGGAAGGAAGGGGGGGATCAGGACATATATAAAAGGGAGGGAAGGAAGGGGGCATCAGTACATATATAAAAGGGAGGGAAGGGGGGGATCAGGACATATATAAAAGGGAGGGAAGGAAGGGGGGGATCAGAACATATATAAAAGGGAGGGAAGGAAGGGGGGGATCAGGACATATAAAAGGGAGGGAAGGAAGGGGGGGATCAGGACATATAAAAGGGAGGGAAGGAAGGGGGGGATCAGGACATATATAAAAGGGAGGGAAGGAAGGGGTGGATCAGTACATATATAAAAGGGAGGGAAGGAAGGGGGGGATCAGGACATTTATATAAAAGGGAGGGAAGGAAGGGGGGATCAGGACATATATAAAAGGGAGGGAAGGAAGGGGGGGATCAGGACATATAACAGGGAGGGAAGGAAGGGGGGGGATCAGGACATATGTAAAAGGGAGGGATCAGGACATATATAAAAGGGAGGGAAGGAAGGGGGGGATCAGTACATATATAAAAGGGAGGGAAGGAAGGGGGGGATCAGGACATATATAAAAGGGAGGGAAGGAAGGGGGGGGATCAGGACATATATAAAAGGGAGTGAAGGAAGGGGGGGATCAGAACATATATAAAAGGGAGTGAAGGAAGGGGGGGATCAGAACATATATAAAAGGGAGGGAAGGAAGGGGGGGATCAGGACATATATAAAAGGGAGGGAAGGAAGGGGGGGATCAGAACATATATAAAAGGGAGGGAAGGAAGGGGGGGATCAGTACATATATAAAAGGGAGGGATCAGGACATATATAAAAGGGAGGGAAGGAAGGGGGGGGATCAGAACATATATAAAAGGGAGGGAAGGAAGGGGGGGATCAGTACATATATAAAAGGGAGGGATCAGGACATATATAAAAGGGAGGGAAGGAAGGGGGGGATCAGAACATATATAAAAGGGAGGGAAGGAAGGGGGGGATCAGAACATATATAAAAGGGAGGGAAGGAAGGGGGGGATCAGGACATATAAAAGGGAGGGAAGGAAGGGGGGGATCAGGACATATATAAAAGGGAGGGAAGGAAGGGGGGGATCAGTACATATATAAAAGGGAGGGAAGGAAGGGGGGGATCAGTACATATATAAAAGGGAGGGAAGGAAGGGGGGGATCAGGACATATATAAAAGGGAGGGAAGGAAGGGGGGGATCAGGACATATATAAAAGGGAGGGAAGGAAGGGGGGGATCAGGACATATAAAAGGGAGGGAAGGAAGGGGGGGATCAGGACATATATAAAAGGGAGGGAAGGAAGGGGGGGATCAGTACATATATAAAAGGGAGGGAAGGAAGGGGGGGATCAGGACATATGTAAAAGGGAGGGAAGGGGGGGATCAGGACATATAAAAGGGAGGGAAGGGGGGATCAGGACATATATAAAAGGGAGGGAAGGAAGGGGGGGATCAGAACATATATAAAAGGGAGGGAAGGAAGGGGGCATCAGTACATATATAAAAGGGAGGGATCAGGACATATATAAAAGGGAGGGAAGGAAGGGGGGGGATCAGGACATATATAAAAGGGAGGGAAGGAAGGGGGCATCAGTACATATATAAAAGGGAGGGAAGGAAGGGGACATCAGTACATATATAAAAGGGAGGGAAGGGGGGGATCAGGACATATAAAAGGGAGGGAAGGAAGGGGGCATCAGTACATATATAAAAGGGAGGGATCAGGACATATATAAAAGGGAGGGAAGGAAGGGGGGGGGATCAGGACATATATAAAAGGGAGGGAAGGAAGGGGGCATCAGTACATATATAAAAGGGAGGGAAGGAAGGGGACATCTGTACATATATAAAAGGGAGGGAAGGGGGGGATCAGGACATATAAAAGGGAGGGAAGGGGGGATCAGGACATATATAAAAGGGAGGGAAGGAAGGGGGGATCAGGACATATATAAAAGGGAGGGAAGGAAGGGGGGATCAGGACATATATAAAAGGGAGGGAAGGAAGGGGGGGATCAGGACATATATAAAAGGGAGGGAAGGAAGGGGGCATCAGTACATATATAAAAGGGAGGGAAGGGGGGGATCAGGACATATATAAAAGGGAGGGAAGTAAGGGGGCATCAGTACATATATAAAAGGGAGGGAAGGAAGGGGGCATCAGTACATATATAAAAGGGAGGGAAGGAAGGGGGCATCAGTACATATATAAAAGGGAGGGAAGGGGGGGATCAGGACATATATAAAAGGGAGGGAAGGGGGGGATCAGGACATATATAAAAGGGAGGGAAGGGGGGGATCAGGACATATATAAAAGGGAGGGAAGGGGGGATCAGGACATATATAAAAGGGAGGGAAGGGGGGGATCAGGACATATATAAAAGGGAGGGAAGGAAGGGGGCATCAGTACATATATAAAAGGGAGGGAAGGAAGGGGGGGATCAGGACATATATAAAAGGGAGGGAAGGAAGGGGGGGATCAGGACATATATAAAAGGGAGGGAAGGAAGGGGGGGATCAGGACATATAAAAGGGAGGGAAGGAAGGGGGGGATCAGGACATATATAAAAGGGAGGGAAGGAAGGGGGGGATCAGTACATATATAAAAGGGAGGGAAGGAAGGGGGGGATCAGGACATATGTAAAAGGGAGGGAAGGGGGGGATCAGGACATATAAAAGGGAGGGAAGGGGGGATCAGGACATATATAAAAGGGAGGGAAGGAAGGGGGGGATCAGAACATATATAAAAGGGAGGGAAGGAAGGGGGCATCAGTACATATATAAAAGGGAGGGATCAGGACATATATAAAAGGGAGGGAAGGAAGGGGGGGGATCAGGACATATATAAAAGGGAGGGAAGGAAGGGGGCATCAGTACATATATAAAAGGGAGGGAAGGAAGGGGACATCAGTACATATATAAAAGGGAGGGAAGGGGGGGATCAGGACATATAAAAGGGAGGGAAGGAAGGGGGCATCAGTACATATATAAAAGGGAGGGATCAGGACATATATAAAAGGGAGGGAAGGAAGGGGGGGGGATCAGGACATATATAAAAGGGAGGGAAGGAAGGGGGCATCAGTACATATATAAAAGGGAGGGAAGGAAGGGGACATCTGTACATATATAAAAGGGAGGGAAGGGGGGGATCAGGACATATAAAAGGGAGGGAAGGGGGGATCAGGACATATATAAAAGGGAGGGAAGGAAGGGGGGATCAGGACATATATAAAAGGGAGGGAAGGAAGGGGGGATCAGGACATATATAAAAGGGAGGGAAGGAAGGGGGGGATCAGGACATATATAAAAGGGAGGGAAGGAAGGGGGCATCAGTACATATATAAAAGGGAGGGAAGGGGGGGATCAGGACATATATAAAAGGGAGGGAAGTAAGGGGGCATCAGTACATATATAAAAGGGAGGGAAGGAAGGGGGCATCAGTACATATATAAAAGGGAGGGAAGGAAGGGGGCATCAGTACATATATAAAAGGGAGGGAAGGGGGGGATCAGGACATATATAAAAGGGAGGGAAGGGGGGGATCAGGACATATATAAAAGGGAGGGAAGGGGGGGATCAGGACATATATAAAAGGGAGGGAAGGGGGGGATCAGGACATATAAAAGGGAGGGAAGGGGGGATCAGGACATATATAAGGGAGTGAAGGGGAGCAGCAGCAGCCCCACCTAAACAGCAGCCCCACCTAAACAGCAGCCCCACCTAAACAGCAGCCCCACCTAAACAGCAGCCCCACCTAAACAGCAGCCCCACTTCACATGACATGGTTGATCTTTAGTGTTCTTCATTTTCATCACACACAGGCTTACACAAAAGCACAGGCACATACACACAGCATGCATGGTATGTGTATTTCAGGGCTGGCACTGGTTCTAGTGTTCAATGTATTTTAATATCCTGGCAGCTATGTGTGTTAGTGTGAAAATGTGTGCATCATTATCTGCAGGCAGGCTGAATTACATGTATTTATATTCCATATTATGAAGGTTCTGTCTGTCAGACAGGCAGTGTGTTTGATGTTGTAACTGCAGATACGCTGCACAGTGGGGAAAGATACTGTACAATAAAACGACTGTTCACTCCCAGAGACAACAAAGACTGCAGAGAATGTCCAAATTAAAATAATACACCCTTCACACATTCATCCAGTCTGCTTCAAAGGAGAAAGAGTACAGATAGCACAGGAAACAAATACAACATGGGACTGTAATTAGGAACACTGAGATACTGATCGTCTAATCATTTACCTGCCTTTGTTTCCCATGTTCGGTGCTTTCTCCTCCAAATACGACTGTACTTCAAAAAGCAAGGAGATAAATTCTTATTCTAGGATTTATCCTATGCTATTAAACTCATGAGTGTGTTAATACATTTATTACAATGAATACTATCTCATTTCCTGAAACAAAGCTACATCAAAGACATGAATTAGTAAGTTAGTTGTGTCTATTTGGCTTAGCTCATGAACCCTACCTTATGAACCCTACCTTATGAACCCTACCCTATGAACCCTACCCTATGAACCCTACCCTATGAACCCTACCCTATGAACCCTACCCTATGAACCCTACCCTATGAACCCTACCCTATGAACCCTACCTTATGAACCCTACCCTATGAACCCTACCCTATGAACCCTACCCTATGAACCCTACCCTATGAACCCTACCCTATGAACCCTACCCTATGAACCCTACATTATGAACCCTACCTCATGAACCCTACCCTATGAACCCTACCTCATGAACCCTACCCTATGAACACTATCTTATGAACCCTACCCTATGAACCCTACCTCATGAACCCTACCCTATGAACCCTACCTCATGAACCCTACCCTATGAACCCTACCCTATGAACCCTACCCTATGAACCCTACCCTATGAACCCTACCCTATGAACCCTACCCTATGAACCCTACCCTATGAACCCTACCCTATGAACCCTACCCTATGAACCCTATCTTATGAACCCTACCCTATGAACCCTACCCTATGAACCCTACCCTATGAACCCTACCCTATGAACCCTACCCTATGAACCCTACCCTATGAACCCTACCCTATGAACCCTACCCTATGAACCCTACCCTATGAACCCTACCCTATGAACCCTACCTTATGAACCCTACATTATGAACCCTACCTCATGAACCCTACCCTATGAACCCTACCTCATGAACCCTACCCTATGAACCCTATCTTATGAACCCTACCCTATGAACCCTACCTCATGAACCCTACCCTATGAACCCTACCTCATGAACCCTACCCTATGAACCCTACCTCATGAACCCTACCCTATGAACCCTACCCTATGAACCCTACCCTATGAACCCTACCCTATGAACCCTACCCTATGAACCCTACCCTATGAACCCTACCTCATGAACCCTACCCTATGAACCCTACCCTATGAACCCTACCCTATGAACCCTACCCTATGAACCCTACCCTATGAACCCTACCCTATGAACCCTACCTCATGAACCCTACCCTATGAACCCTACCTCATGAACCCTACCCTATGAACCCTATCTTATGAACCCTACCCTATGAACCCTACCCTATGAACCCTACCCTATGAACCCTACCTCATGAACCCTACCCTATGAACCCTACCCTATGAACCCTACCCTATGAACCCTACCCTATGAACCCTACCCTATGAACCCTACCTCATGAACCCTACCTCATGAACCCTACCCTATGAACCCTACCCTATGAACCCTACCTTATGAACCCTACCTCATGAACCCTACCCTATGAACCCTACCTCATGAACCCTACCCTATGAACCCTATCTTATGAACCCTACCCTATGAACCCTACCTCATGAACCCTACCCTATGAACCCTACCTCATGAACCCTATCCTATGAACCCTACCTTATGAACCCTACCTCATGAACCCTATCCTTATCAGACACGAACAGAGCAGCTAGCAGCTAGCCTTGACAAATGTCTGTTAGCCTGTGTTTAATGTGATGACCTTCGTGCTTCATTAATAAATTGGGAGGTGACGGAACAGCACGGAAGGGGGGTGGTCTGGAGAGCTCTGAGGTACTGGAACGCATGAACCCTCAAAAAATCCCCTTATGTGAGAGATTCAGGCACGCTTCTCTTTCTGAACACAGAAACAACCGCACCTTGGTCTCTAGGTAACAATGTTGAGCAAACCATAAATCCCGGCCGGCCCAACACAAATCAATTATCAGGCACATTTTCACATGACATTTTATACGGGGCAGGAGAATTACAGTGGAGGCAGCACGAATCAACACTGATCACTTTTTTACATTGCAAACAGTGACAATCATTATTCATGCCAAGAGAGGTACCAGATCTGGTAAAATAGGTTCTGGAATGAGAGATGCAGGATTCTGTTCTGGCAGGATCTGGCTTAAATGAATCACTGGATGACCTTAGCAGTGAGTGACCCTAGTGTTGGACAGTCCAGTCTCTTTGAAGCTTGGTAGTGACACAACCCTGCTTCTGACGTGACACAGCCCTGCTTTTGACTCTCTGTGCAGTGACTGTGAGCCACAGTGGGGCACAGGGAGCACAGGGCCAATAGAGGGCACCAAACAAGAACACTATCACTGCGGGCACTAGTTGGAAAAAAGACGTTTAACAGGAACCAGAGTGGGACAGTTTTCTGTATAAACTATGACACACACAGAACCCACACAGAACCCGGTTTCTCTCTCTTTCTCCGAAAGGGTGAATGGGTTTATTGTTGTGTGGTGTGTTTGTGTGTGCGTGTGTGTGTGTGATTTTGTGCCAAGGGCTCACCTGTACAGCTGCACCTGCACACACTCCCAGGGTCACGTTCTCAGTTGGCACACTCATAGATACCCTGCCTATCAGTCTGTCTGTCTGTCTGGCCGCAGGCTCTGGCCTCTATTATGGCCCCTTTGGCTGACCACTGATTGACAGACATAGCTATGGGGGCACAGTGCGTTTGTTTAGCTGCTAGCAGGGTTACCCTGTGTGTTTAATGAGTGTTGTGAACAGCCTAATGGTCCTGTTTAATGCCTGCTGGCTGGCAGGCTGAGACGGGCAGGTGAGAGAGAGCTGGCATCAGTCCTGTCTCTCCTGTAGAGTTATCATTAGACAGAGAGAGAGCGAGGTAAAGAGAGATAAAGAGAGATAGAAAGAGAGATAGAGAGAGAGAGAGAGAGAGGAGAGAGAGAGAGAGAGAGAGAGAGAAGAGAGAGAGAGGAGAGAGAGAGAGAGAGAGAGAGAGAGAGAGAGAGAGAGAGAGAAGAGAGGAGAGAGAGAGAGAGAGAGAGAGAGAGAGAGAGAGAGAGAGAGAGAGAGAGAGAGAGAGAGGAGAGACAGTGGTCTCTCTTACATTGATCACTCTTTAGTTGGCCTATATAAACTACATCATGGAACCTCAGCTTTACACGATCAATCACTCAATACTAATGATGGAGGAGACAGAGGGGGGCCAAGGGAGGACATCAAAGACTTTACAGTACCAGTCAAAAGTTTGGACACACCTACTAATGCAAGGGTTTTACTATATTTGTACTACATTCTACATTGTATTAAACAAATCAAATTATATTTGATTTGATTTCAAAGTAGCCACCCTTTGCCTTGATGACAGCTTTGCACACTCTTGGCATTCTCTCAACCAGCTCACCTGGAATGCTATTCCAACAGTCTTGGCATTCTCTCAACAAGCTTCACCTGGAATGCTTTTCCAACAGCCTTGGCATTCTCTCAACCAGCTTTGAATATTTTTCGGTAAAGTGCTTCCCTAATGCACATTTCGATGGATTGACTGGTTGGTTGGTTGATTGATTTATTTATTGGTTGATTGGTTGGTTGTTTGATGGACTGCTTGATTGATTGATTGGTTGGTTGGTTGACTGATACGTTGATTAATTGGTCAAATAGAGGAAACAGAGTACTACTGAAGAAGGGTCTTACCTCCCACGGGGCACATCAACATCATTCTTCCTCCAGCGTACGTTGGGCTGGGGGTCTCCCTGCACCTGGCACCTGAACTCTACCCCCTCCTCCTCCAGGACCACCTGGTTGATGGGCCGACGCAGGAAGGTGGGACGCTCTGGAGGACAGAGAGAGGAAATGAGGGAGAGAGATAGAGAGAAAGAAAGACAGAGAGAGATAGATAGATAGATAGATAGATAGATAGATAGATAGATAGATAGATAGATAGATAGATAGATAGATAGATAGATAGATAGATAGATAGATAGATAGATAGACAGAGAGACAGAGAGAGAGATAGATAGAGAGAGAGAGAGAGAGAGAACAGAGAGAGGCAGAGAGAGAGATAGATAGAGAGAGAGAGAGAGAGAGAGAGAGAGAGAGAGAAGAGAGAGAGAGAGAGAGAGAGAGAGAGAGAGAGACAGAGAGAGACAGAGAGACAGATAGATAGACAGATAGATAGATAGATAGATAGATAGATAGATAGATAGATAGATAGATAGATAGATAGATAGATAGATAGATAGATATATTGGCTATATTAAAACTCTTTAACATCGTCCTTAGCTCTGGCATCTTCCCCAATATTTGGAACCAAGGACTGATCACCCCAATCCACAAAAGTGGAGACAAATTTGACCCCAATAACTACCGTGGAATATGCGTCAACAGTAACCTTGGGAAAATACTCTGCATTATCATTAACAGCAGACTCGTACATTTCCTCAATGAAAACAATGTACTGAGCAAATGTCAAATTGGCTTTTTACCAAATTACCGTACAACAGACCATGTATTCACCCTACACACCCTAATTGACAACCAAACAAACCAAAACAAAGGCAAAGTCTTCTCATGCTTTGTTGATTTCAAAAAAGCCTTTGACTCAATTTGGCATGAGGGTCTGCTATACAAATTGATGGAAAGTGGTGTTGGGGGTAAAACATACGACATCATAAAATCCATGTACACAAACAACAAGTGTGCGGTTAAAATTGGCAAAAAACACACACATTTCTTCACACAGGGTCGTGGGGTGAGACAGGGATGCAGCTTAAGCCCCACCCTCTTCAACATATATATCAACGAATTGGCGCGGGCACTAGAACAGTCTGCAGCACCCGGTCTCACCCTACTAGAATCCGAAGTCAAATGTCTACTGTTTGCTGATGATCTGGTGCTTCTGTCACCAACCAAGGAGGGCCTACAGCAGCACCTAGATCTTCTGCACAGATTCTGTCAGACCTGGGCCCTGACAGTAAATCTCAGTAAGACCAAAATAATGGTGTTCCAAAAAAGGTCCAGTCGCCAGGACCACAAATTCCATCTAGACACCGTTGCCCTAGAGCACACAAAAAACTATACATACCTCGGCCTAAACATCAGCACCACAGGTAGCTTCCACAGAGCTGTGAACGATCTGAGAGACAAGGCAAGAAGGGCATTCTATGCCATCAAAAGGAACATAAATTTCAACATACCAATTAGGATCTGGCTAAAAATACTTGAATCAGTCATAGAGCCCATTGCCCTTTATGGTTGTGAGGTCTGGGGTCCGCTCACCAACCAAGATTTCACAAAATGGGACAAACACCAAATTGAGACTCTGCATGCAGAATTCTGCAAAAATATCCTCCGTGTACAACGTAGAACACCAAATAATGCATGCAGAGCAGAATTAGGCCGATACCCACTAATTATCAAAATCCAGAAAAGAGCCGTTAAATTCTACAACCACCTAAAAGGAAGCGATTCCCAAACCTTCCATAACAAAGCCATCACCTACAGAGAGATGAACCTGGAGAAGAGTCCCCTAAGCAAGCTGGTCCTAGGGCTCTGTTCACAAACACAAACACACCCCACAGAGCCCCAGGACAACAGCACAGTTAGACCCAACCAAATCATGAGAAAACAAAAAGATAATTACTTGACACATTGGAAAGAATTAACAAAAAAACAGAGCAAACTAGAATGCTATTTGGCCCTAAACAGAGAGTATACAGTGGCAGAATACCTAACCACTGTGACTGACCCAAACTTAAGGAAAGCTTTGACTATGTACAGACTCAGTGAGCATAGCCTTGCTATTGAGAAAGGCCGCCGTAGGCAGACATGGCTCTCAAGAGAAGACAGGCTATGTGCTCACTGCCCACAAAATGAGGTGGAAACTGAGCTGCACTTCCTAACCTCCTGCCCAATGTATGACCATATTAGAGAGACATATTTCCCTCAGATTACACAGATCCACAAAGAATTCGAAAACAAATTCAATTTTGATAGACTCCCATATCTACTGGGTGAAATTCCACAGTGTGCCATCACAGCAGCAAGATTTGTGACTTGTTGCCACCAGAAAAGGGCAACCAGTGAAGAACAAACACCATTGTAAATACAACCCATATTTATGTTTATTTACTTTAACTTGTGTGCTTTAACCATTTGTACATTGTTACAACACTGCATATATATAATATGACATTTGTAATGTCTTTATTGTTTTGAAACTTCTGTATGTGTAATGTTTACTGTTCATTTTTTATTGTTTGTTTGACTTTTGTATATTATCTACCTCACTTGCTTTGGCAATGTTAACACATGTTTCCCATGCCAATAAAGCCCTTTGAATTGAATTGAAAAATTGAATTGAATTGAATTGAATTGAATAGATAGATAGATAGATAGATAGATAGATAGATAGATAGATAGATAGATTCTTTACCGCGTGCAGGGAGGCTGCTGCCAAATGACCAAAGTCACTCGAAACTCAAATCTGGATTGTAATTTTTGGCCAAATTTGTGGATTAAACAAAGTCTAAACTCGTGTCTGGAAGTGGATATGAAGGGATAGGCGCCAAGGCAAGACTAAGGTTTCCTTTTTCCAAGCCATACGGAGGGTGCTCTAGCAAACAAACAGCAGAGACCTGAGCCTCTGCTCAGCGTCTGCTGCTACTCTCTGTTTATCATATATGCATAGTCGCTTTAACTATACATGCATGTACATACTACCTCAATTGGCCCGACCAACCAGTGCCCCCACACATTGGCTAACCGGGCTATCTGCATTGTGTCCCGCCACCCACCACCCGCCAACCCCTCTTTTACGTTACTGTTACTCTCTGTTTATCATATATGCTAGTCACTTTAAACATATCTACATGTACATACTACCTCAATCAGCCTGACTAACCGGTGTCTGTATGTAGCCTCGCTACTGTATATAGCCTCGCTACTGTCTTTTTACTGTTATTTTATTTCTTTACTTATCTATTGTTCATCTAATACCTTTTTTTGCACTGTGGGTTAGAGCCTGTAAGTAAGCATTTCACTGTAAGGTCTACAGCTGTTGTATTCGGCGCATGTGACAAATATACTTGGATTTGATTTGACGACACCATCCAACCTGGAACTGAGCTGCCAGGCTTGCAAGCACAGATACAAAAACAATTAGCACTGAGGTGTGAAGTAAACGGTGTCGAGGTCTTTGGGCCCAACAAGTGGCAGGAGTCTTTGAAGCCCCCACCTGCTGTTCAAAGACCATCCACTGGCATGTTCTACAAGAAATCTGCCTCCAGAAATAAAAGCTTCTCCCTATTGGGTGACACCTACTCCTGTTGCCTGCTGCGCTGCTGCTTGGATTCCACCTGGTGATCTGTTCACCGCCTGCCCTGGCCTGTCTCCCCCTGTCTGGTACAGGTAACCTTCCACACTCCCCCCTCTCTGTTCACCGCCTGCCCTGGCCTGTCTCCTCCTGTCTGGTACAGGTAACCCCACCACACTCCCCCCTCTCTGTTCACCGCCTGCCCTGGCCTGTCTCCTCCTGTCTGGTACAGGTACCCCCACCACACTCCCCCCTCTCTGTTCACCGCCTGCCCTGGCCTGTCTCCTCCTGTCTGGTACAGGTACCCCCACCACACTCCCCCCTCTCTGTTCACCGCCTGCCCTGGCCTGTCTCCTCCTGTCTGGTACAGGTACCCTCACCACACTCCCCCCTCTCTGTTCACCGCCTGCCCTGGCCTGTCTCCCTCTGTCTGGTACAGGTACCTCCACCACACTCCCCCCTCTCTGTTCACTGTCTGCCCTGGCCTGTCTCCCCCTGTCTGGTACAGGTAACCTTCCACACTCCCCCCTCTCTGTTCACCGCCTGCCCTGGCCTGTCTCCTCCTGTCTGGTACAGGTACCCCCACCACACTTCCCCCTCTGTTCACCGCCTGCCCTGGCCTGTCTCCTCCTGTCTGGTACAGGTACCCCCACCACACTCCCCCCTCTCTGTTCACCGCCTGCCCTGGCCTGTCTCCCCCTGTCTGGTACAGGTACCCCCACCACACTCCCCCCTCTCTGTTCACCGCCTGCCCTGGCCTGTCTCCCCCTGTCTGGTACAGGTACCCCCAAAACACTCCCCCCTCTCTCCCAAGCTTCTGCTCGCCTCCAGCACACACACACTGTTGGGGCGAATGACTCTGAACTTACAATGGCTAGCCCCAACTCCTTATATATTAAAAAAATTTCTTGCAAAGAATATTACCTCATGAAATTGCTGTACAATATGATGTTTTGTGTTAAATGCTTTACATTTCTTAGTGTCCAACAAGCTTTCCGTAACCTTAACCTTATTCTGAACACCTCCAAAATAAAGGTCATGTGGTTTGGTAAGAAGAATGCCCCTCTCCCCACTGGTGTGATTATTACCCTTGAGGATTTAGATCTTGAGGCTATCACCTCATACAAGTACTTGGGAGTATGGCTAGATGGTACACTGTCCTTCTCAGGCTAAAGTTAAATCTAGACTTGGTTTCCTCTATCATAATCCCTCCTCTTTCACCACAGCTGCCAAACTAACCCTGATTCAGATGACCATCCTACTCATGCTAGATTACGGAAACGTAATTTATAGATCGGCAGGTGAGGGTGCTCTCGAGCGGCTAGATGTTCTTTACCATTCGGCCATCAGATTTGCCACCAATGCTCCTTATAGGACACATCACTGCACTCTATACTCCTCTGTAAACTGGTCATCTCTGTATAGCCGTCGCACTCCCCACTATCTGAGATATCTACTGCAGCTCTCATCCTCCACATATAACACCTGCCAGTCACATTCTGTTAAAGGTCCCCAAAGCACACACATCCCTGGGTCTCTCCTCTTTTCAGTTCGCTGCAGCTAGCGACTGGAACGAGCTGCAACAAACACTCAAACTGGACAGTTTTATCTCAATCTCTTCATTCAAAGACTCAGTCATGGACACTCTTACTGACAGTTGTGGCTGCTTTGTGTGATGTATTGTTGTCTCTACCTTCTTGCCCTTTGTGCTGTTGTCTGTGCCCAATAATGTTTGTACCATGTTTTGTGCTGCTACCATGTTGTGCTGCTACCATGTTGTTGCTATGTTGTGTGGCTACCATGCTGTGTTGTCATGTGTTGCTGCCTTGCTGTGTTGTTGTCTTAGGTCTCTCTTTATGTAGTGTTGTCTCTCTTGTCGTGATGTGTGTTTTGTCCTATATTTCTATTTAATAAAAAAATTTAATAACCCCAGTTCTCGTCCCCGCAGGGGGCCTTTTGCCTTTTGGTAGGCCGTCACTGTAAATAAGAATTTGTTCCTAACTGACTTGCCTAGTTAAATAAAGGTTAAATAAAAATAAAATAAATGAATAGAGTGACTCAGTTCAGTATAATCCTGACTGCTTCAGCGGTTACTGTACATAAAGGATTCCTAGATAGCGTCTACAATGGTTGAATTTAATTGGTGGGTCAGGAGAAAATGTACGCAAACAATGTTTTTTTACCACTTTTTTCTCCCCAATTGCGATCCAATTATGATCTTGTCTCATCGCTGCAGCTCCCCAACGGGCTCCGAAACACGATCCGCCAAACCGCGCTTCTTAACACCCACTCGCTTAACCCGGGAACCAGCTACACCAATGTGTCGGAGGAAACACTGTTCAACTGACCGCTGAAGTCAGCTTGCAGGCGCCCGGCATGCCAAAACGAGTCGCTAGAGGACGATGAACAAAGTAAAGCCCCCCCTGGACAAACCCTCCACCAAACCTGGACGACACTGGGCCAATTGTGCACCGCCCTATGGGACTCCCGGTCACGGCCGGTTGTGATAAAACCAAAGGCTTTGGTGACGCCACAACACTGCGATGCAGTGCCTTAGACCGCTGCGCCACTCAGGAGGCCAAGCGAAAAAATGTAAAACACGTTTGGGGGCACTGTCAGGCATTCATGCTTACCAAACACTGTCAGCTGGGCCGTCTCACTGTCTCTCTCTCCCACCATGTTTGTGCCAACACAGATGAACATGCCAGCATCACTCTTCCTGGTGTTGGAGATCATCAGCTTCCCTCCTCGGATCTGAGGACACAAGGAAACAAGTTGATCTACATACCTCATACAGGTCTATGAATAGGGGTCGGTTAGTATTATGTGGTTAGTTAGTAGCATGTGGTTAGTTAGCAGCATGTGGTTAGTTAGTATTATGTGGTTAGTTCGTAGAATGTGGTTAGTTAGTAGCATGTGGCTAGTTAATAGAATGTGGTCAGTTAGTATTATGTGGATAGTTAGTAGCATGTGGTTAGTTATTATTATGTGGTTAGTTAGTAGAATGTGGTTAGTATAATGTGGTTAGTTAGTATTATGTGGTTAGTTAGTAGAATGTGGTTCATTAGTAGAATGTGGTTAGTTAGTAGAATGTGGTTAGTTATTATTATGTGGTTAGTTAGTAGAATGTGGTTAGTTAGTATTATGTGGTTAGCATGTGGTTAGTTAGTAGAATGTGGTTCATTAGTAGAATGTGGTTAGTTAGTAGAATGTGGTTAGTTATTATTATGTGGTTAGTTAGTAGAATGTGGTTAGTTAGTATTATGTGGTTAGCATGTGGTTAGTTAGTATTATGTGGTTAGTTAGTATTATGTGGTTAGTTAGTATTATGTGGTTAGTTAGTATTATGTGGTTAGTTAGTATTATGTGGTTAGTTAGTATTATGTGGTTAGTTAGTATTATGTGGTTAGTTAGTATTATGTGGTTAGTTAGTATTATGTGGTTAGTTAGTATTATGTGGTTAGTTAGTATTATGTGGTTAGTTAGTATTATGTGGTTAGTTAGTATTATGTGGTTAGCATGTGGTTAGTTAGTAGAATGTGGTTCATTAGTAGAATGTGGTTAGTTAGTAGAATGTGGTTAGTTATTATTATGTGGTTAGTTAGTAGAATGTGGTTAGTTAGTATTATGTGGTTAGCATGTGGTTAGTTAGTATTATGTGGTTAGTTAGTATTATGTGGTTCATTAGTAGCATGTGGTTAGTTATTATTATGTGGTTAGTTAGTAGAATGTGGTTAGTTAGTATTATGTGGTTAGTTAGTAGCATGTGGTTAGTTAGTATTATGTGGTTAGTTAGTATTATGTGGTTAGTTAGTAGCATGTGGTTAGTTAGTATTATGTGGTTCATTAGTAGAATGTGGTTAGTTAGTAGCATGTGGTTAGTTATTAGTATGTGGTTAGTTATTATTATGTGGTTAGTTAGTAGAATGTGGTCAGTCAGTAGCATGTGGTTAGTTAGTGGCATGTGGCTAGTTAGTATCATGTGGTTTGTTAGAATCATGTGGTTAGTTAGTATTATGTGGTTAGTTAGTATTATGTGGTTAGTTAGTAGCATGTCGTTAGTTAGTAGCATGTGGTTAGTTATTATTACGTGGGTAGTTAGTATAATGTGGTTAGTTAGTAGCATGTGGTTAGTTATTATTATGTGGGTAGTTAGTATAATGTGGTTAGTTAGTAGCATGTGGTTAGTTATTATTATGTGGGTAGTTAGTATAATGTGGTTAGTTAGTAGCATGTGGTTAGTTAGTAGCATGTGGTTTGATAGAATCAGGTGGTTAGTTAGTATTATGTGGTTTGTTAGAATCATGTGGTTAGTTAGTAACATGTGGTTAGTTATTATTATGTGGGTAGTTAATATAATGTGGCTAGTTAGTAGCATGTGGTTAGTTAGTAGCATGTGGTTTGATAGAATCATGTGGTTAGTTAGTATTATGTGGTTTGTTAGAATCATGTGGTTATTTAGTAGCATGTGGTTAGTTAGTATTATGTGGTTTGTTAGAATCATGTGGTTAGTTAGTAGCATGTGGTTAGTTAGTAGCATGTGGTTAGTTAGTAGCATGTGGTTAGTTAGTAGCATGTGGTTAGTTAGTAGCATGTGGTTAGTTAGTAGCATGTGGTTAGTTAGTAGCATGTGGTTAGTTAGTAGTAGTACTTACTGTGATCCTGTCCTCCTTGTCTTCGATGCGTACTTTGTCCTTCTTCCAGTAGATGGTGGGTTCAGGGTGACCTCTAGGCGGGATACACTCCAGGATGGCCGGCTCCCCCGCGGCCACCACCACGTCTGTAGGGTTCTGTCTGAAGTCATCACGCAGCACTGAGGAGAAAGAGACAGAGGAGAGAGATGGAGGGTGAGCCTGGGGAGAAGACTATGCAATGACAAAACACTTTATCTGACCTAATACTTAGCTAGGTGTACACAATGAGTTGCAATGTCTAGTGTGTGTGTGTGTGTGTGTGTGTGTGTGTGTGTGTGTGTGTGTGTGTGTGTGTGTGTGTGTGTGTGTGTGTGTGTGTGTGTGTGTGTGTGTGTGTGTGTGTGTGTGTGTGTGTGTGTGTGTTTGTGTGTGCGTGCGTGTGTGTGTGTGGTGAGTGCATGGTGAGATGGTGCTGCTGTGTGTTAGACTGAAATGTGAGATTTCATCTGACTGGACTTGCACAAGTAGCGGCTAATTGGAGTTAATGGAGGTTCCGGGGGAGGCAGCAGTTCAAACACACACACACACACACGAACACACATACACACAAACTGTCCGTGGGTGGTCTGGCAAACAATGTTTCCGCTATCTCAGCCCCCTCAGGTAGTGCTTTCGCCACACAGATCCCCTCTCAGCCTGTCCAGTGTTCTGTCATACACACAGAACAGCTCATTATCAACCAGGCGATGGCTGCACATGTTAACACTGTACACCTCAACCCCCATTAGTTACTGGAGACTACACCTGTATCAGTGTCTTATATGTTAACAAATTACCTTACAAAAACCTCTGAACAGACATGAAGAGCTGCTTCTCAGAGAGCAAATAACCTCAAAAGCTCAGGCTGCTTGTTATAATCACAAATTGGGGATCATTCTAGAACATGCTGGGTGCGCTCAAGCTGACGTTTTAACGCTTAACCCAAACCAAATCAACTGAATTCCAAATGAGGATTTGCGTCATGGCGGACGGTGACTGCAGCCGTGTATCTGGGGACACATGTAAAGGATGAAAGAAGAAGAAGAAGGGGATGTTTGAGGAGCGCTAAATTAAGGGCAACACCACAGGTTCTTGTTCAAAATCCCCCGTGGTGCTGCTTGTACACACACAGGGAGAAGGGGTGGGATTAGACTGGGATAATAGGTCCTAGTGGGCGGTTTTCTTATCTGCCCCCTCCCCTCCCCTCCACTCCCTTCCCCTCCCCTCCCCTCCTCTCCTCTCCTCCACCCCCCCCCCCTCCTCTCCTCTCCTCCCCCTCCAACCCCCCCCTCCTCTCCCCTCCCCTCCACTCCACTCCCCCCCCCCCCTCCTCTCCTCTCCTCCCCTCCAACCCCCCCTCCTCTCCTCTCACCTCCCCTCCCCTCCCCCTCCAATCCCGTCCCCTCCCCTCCTCTGCTGTGCTTTACAAGGCCCACTACACCATTGTCTGTTTATTTATTTATTTAGGAAGGGATGGGGGATACATAGAGGGACTTAGGGGGACTTTTGTATGACACAAATTCAAATGAAACACTCTCAAACTGGGAGGAGAGAGTACACAAAGAGAGCAGCTTCTCTCTCGATGGAGGGAGCGTGGGAGAGGGAGCAAGGGAGACGGATCGAGACAGAGAGAGGGATTGACAGAGAGGTATAGAGCAGTGGCTAGGGTGGGGGTCCCTCCTGGGTGGGGGTCCCTCCCATTGTTGATTGTTGGCCGAGCTAGGATGCAGCACCCTGTACTAAAGAGCTGCTGTAATTAGTTAGCCCCAGAAAGATAGAACCCCCAGACAGACAGACAGACAGACAGACAGAGACAGACAGACAGACAGACAGACAGACAGACAGACAGACAGACAGGGTGGAGACTGGAGCCTCAGTTAGCCTGGTTACTCTGTTTCCATCAAAAACAAAGTCCTGCTGTCTGAAATCTTACCACCGGGATGGACTAGCCACTGTGGCCAATGCCTGTTGTCCTGGTATTTGTGTTTGTGTACCTTTTCTTTGAAGGTGGCGGACATGGGAGTTTCCATCCAGATCAATTACCTTTAAAGAAATGGAAAACAGATCTACTGGACAACGTGTAAGAGTCACGGATCCCTCCGGAACTTTCATCACACC
The DNA here is from genome assembly GCF_029448725.1 of Salvelinus fontinalis. Lineage (NCBI taxonomy): Eukaryota > Metazoa > Chordata > Actinopteri > Salmoniformes > Salmonidae > Salvelinus > Salvelinus fontinalis. The sequence continues at coordinate 9,101,240 of NC_074697.1, forward strand.
TGGCCCCTATTCCCACTAATTAGTATTTGTATATATGTGCCCTTTGGTTTCCATGGTCTGGTTGATTATTGTTACAATGTCGGTTGGTACGTGTGAGTACCTGTGCTGTGTGTTTTGGGCTTTCGTGCCATTGTGGATTGCGCAGACGATTACGGGTCTCGTCTTGTGTGTTAGTCATTGTGCGCGTGATGTTTTTTATTCAAGGTACTCCTCGCTCTTTTGTTCGGGTTTCAAGCCTGTGTTTTTGTTAAGTGTTTGTTTGGTCTTCGTCCCCTTGCCCTTAACACGGCACGCCGTAATTTAGGTGAAATAAAAACCCATATTACGCATTCCTGCATCTGTCTCCCCAATCTCTTCCTACCAACTTGACAGTATGTTGTATTATGTGTGTGCTTGTACACATTTTATACAATATTACAGAAGCTACCAAGCCCCTCCCCTATACAAACAAACAAACACACACCCCTGCAAACAGACACACTTTTTTTGGCATGGCCAAACACTGAGCTCCCAACAGCCACAAGCCAACACAGATAAAGTGTATTCGGGTGAGGGGATTATTTATGGTCTGTGTGTTGGTTCTGGGTTCTGTCATACCAACACAATGCTATGAACAGAGTCATGTACAAGAGACAAGCAGGGAAAACACACCCACATTCAAAAATCACGTACACATTTCAAATCCGGATCTTCAATCCTGATTGGATACAACCTGTACCAAATAATAGTAACATCCAGAGCATCTCCTAGGATTTCTGCCTACATGATGATTACCACTGACCATCTGCTTCACCACACTGCTGATTAGCACCACATTCCTTGTATGTGTGTGCCGTTTGTGAAAGTGTGTGTTCACTGTGTGTGTGTCTGGTATGTATAATTGAGAGGATTTGTGTATGTACAGGATCTCAACTATTGCTCTAACTCTGGGGCTTCCAGGCACGGAGGTACATATCGGAGAGCAGACGTCAGACGTCAGACTGCATTTCTATCCCTCGTGAAAACCCCAGCTCTCCCCCCTCCAAAAACACCTCACGTCCCACGGAGATAGCAGGCCCAAACTCCTGCCAGTGTGCTTACTGGGGATCAGTATAGCATATTTATATATGCATACCCTTCTGCCTGCAAAGGCTACATCTGTCAGTCAGGCTGCAGGCTACAAACACATATCAGAAAAATATGAATCCGCCCTGGGCAGACATATTTATTTATTTCTCCAACTTCCCCAGTTGAGGGTTGGGGTGGAGGGTAGCAGCAGACAGGGGGTAAAGCACAGTAAACTGGCAGCTCTACACCTGCCACTGTGTCAACATTTAAACTTAAAGGGGAAAGAATCAAGTTGCAACTTGAACTGTTGGACAGCGATGGAGCAGGGACGAGAGGGGCCTTGCACTGTGGAACAGCAGCGTAGTGGGGACGAGAGGGGCCTTGCACTGTGGAACAGCAGCAGAGTGGGGAAGAGAGGGGCCTTGCACTGTGGAAAAGCAGCAGAGTGGGGGCGAGAGGGGCCTTGCACTGTGGAACAGCAGCGGAGTGGGGAAGAGAGGGGCCTTGCACTGTGGAACAGCAGCAGAGTGGGGACGAGAGGGGCCTTGCACTGTGGAACAGCAGCAGAGTGGGGACGAGAGGGGCCTTGCACTGTGGAACAGCAGCAGAGTGGGGACGAGAGGGGCCTTGCACTGTGGAACAGCAGCAGAGTGGGGACGAGAGGGGCCTTGCACTGTGGAACAGCAGCAGAGTGGGGACGAGAGGGGCCTTGCACTGTGGAACAGCAGCGTAGTGGGGACGAGAGGGGCCTTGCACTGTGGAACAGCAGCGGAGTGGGGATGAGAGGGGCCTTGCACTGTGGAACAGCAGCATAGTGGGGACGAGAGGGGCCTTGCACTGTGGAACAGCAGCGTAGTGGGGACGAGAGGGGCCTTGCACTGTGGAACAGCAGCATAGTGGGGACGAGAGGGGCCTTGCACTGTGGAACAGCAGCATAGTGGGGACGAGAGGGGCCTTGCACTGTGGAACAGCAGCGTAGTGGGGACGAGAGGGGCCTTGCACTGTGGAACAGCAGCAGAGTGGGGACAAGAGGGGCCTTGCACTGTGGAACAGCAGCAGAGTGGGGACGAGAGGGGCCTTGCACTGTGGATCAGCAGCAGAGTGGGGACGAGAGGGGCCTTGCACTGTGGAACAGCAGCGTAGTGGGGACGAGAGGGGCCTTGCACTGTGGAACAGCAGCAGAGTGGGGACAAGAGGGGCCTTGCACTGTGGAACAGCAGCAGAGTGGGGACGAGAGGGGCCTTGCACTGTGGATCAGCAGCAGAGTGGGGACGAGAGGGGCCTTGCACTGTGGAACAGCAGCAGAGTAGGGATGAGAGGGAACTTGCACTGTGGAACAGCAGCAGAGTAGGGATGAGAGGGGCCTTGCACTGTGGAACAGCAGCAGAGTGGGGACGAGAGGGGCCTTTTACTGTGGATCAGCAGCAGAGTGGGGAAGAGAGGGGCCTTGCACTGTGGAACAGCAGCAGAGTGGGGACGAGAGGGGCCTTGCACTGTGGAACAGCAGCAGAGTGGGGAAGAGAGGGGCCTTGCACTGTGGAACAGCAGCAGAGTGGGGAAGAGAGGGGCCTTGCACTGTGGAACAGCAGCAGAGTGGGGATGAGAGGGGCCTTGCACTGTGGAACAGCAGCAGAGTGGGGAAGAGAGGGGCCTTGCACTGTGGAACAGCAGCAGAGTGGGGACGAGAGGGGCCTTGCACTGTGGAACAGCAGCAGAGTGGGGATGAGAGGGGCCTTGCACTGTGGAACAGCAGCAGAGTGGGGAAGAGAGGGGCCTTGCACTGTGGAACAGCAGCGTAGTGGGGACGAGAGGGGCCTTGCACTGTGGAACAGCAGCGGAGTGGGGATGAGAGGGGCCTTGCACTGTGGAACAGCAGCAGAGTGGGGACGAGAGGGGCCTTGCACTGTGGAACAGCAGCGTAGTGGGGACGAGAGGGGCCTTGCACTGTGGAACAGCAGCGGAGTGGGGATGAGAGGGGCCTTGCACTGTGGAACAGCAGCAGAGTGGGGAAGAGAGGGGCCTTGCACTGTGGAACAGCAGCAGAGTGGGGAAGAGAGGGGCCTTGCACTGTGGAACAGCGGCAGAGTGGGGAAGAGAGGGGCCTTGCACTGTGGAACAGCAGCAGAGTGGGGAAGAGAGGGGCCTTGCACTGTGGAACAGCAGCAGAGTGGGGATGAGAGGGGCCTTGCACTGTGGAACAGCAGCAGAGTGGGGATGAGAGGGGCCTTGCACTGTGGAACAGCAGCAGAGTGGGGAAGAGAGGGGCCTTGCACTGTGGAACAGCAGCAGAGTGGGGAAGAGAGGGGCCTTGCACTGTGGAACAGCAGCAGAGTGGGGATGAGAGGGGCCTTGCACTGTGGAACAGCAGCAGAGTGGGGACAAGAGGGGCCTTGCACTGTGGAACAACAGCAGAGTGGGGACGAGAGGGGCCTTGCACTGTGGAACAGCAGCAGAGTGGGGAAGAGAGGGGCCTTGCACTGTGGAACAGCAGCAGAGTGGGGACAAGAGGGGCCTTGCAATGTGGAACAGCAGCGTAGTGGGGACGAGAGGGGCCTTGCACTGTGGAACAGCAGCAGAGTGGGGACAAGAGGGGCCTTGCACTGTGGAACAGCAGCAGAGTGGGGACGAGAGGGGCCTTGCACTGTGGATCAGCAGCAGAGTGGGGACGAGAGGGGCCTTGCACTGTGGAACAGCAGCAGAGTAGGGATGAGAGGGGCCTTGCACTGTGGAACAGCAGCAGAGTGGGGACGAGAGGGGCCTTGCACTGTGGAACAGCAGCAGAGTGGGGATGAGAGGGGCCTTGCACTGTAGAACAGCAGCAGAGTGGGGATGAGAGGGGCCTTGCACTGTGGAACAACAGCAGAGTGGGGACAAGAGGGGCCTTGCACTGTGGAACAGCAGCAGAGTGGGGACAAGAGGGGCCTTGCACTGTGGAACAGCAGCAGAGTGGGGACGAGAGGGGCCTTGCACTGTGGAACAGCAGCAGAGTGGGGATGAGAGGGGCCTTGCACTGTGGAACAGCAGCAGAGTGGGGACGAGAGGGGCCTTGCACTGTGGATCAGCAGCAGAGTGGGGACGAGAGGGGCCTTGCACTGTGGAACAGCAGCAGAGTAGGGATGAGAGGGGCCTTGCACTGTGGAACAGCAGCAGAGTGGGGACGAGAGGGGCCTTGCACTGTGGAACAGCAGCGTAGTGGGGACGAGAGGGGCCTTGCACTGTGGAACAGCAGCAGAGTGGGGAAGAGAGGGGCCTTGCACTGTGGAACAGCAGCAGAGTGGGGATGAGAGGGGCCTTGCACTGTGGAACAGCAGCAGAGTGGGAATGAGAGGAGCCTTGCACTGTGGAACAGCAGCAGAGTGGGAATGAGAGGAGCCTTGCACTGTGGAACAGCAGCAGAGTGGGGATGAGAGGAGCCTTGCACTGTGGAACAGCAGCAGAGTGGGGACGAGAGGGGCCTTGCACTGTGGAACAGCAGCAGAGTGGGAATGAGAGGAGCCTTGCACTGTGGAACAGCAGCAGAGTGGGGATGAGAGGAGCCTTGCACTGTGGAACAGCAGCAGAGTGGGGAAGAGAGGGGCCTTGCACTGTGGAACAGCAGCAGAGTGGGGATGAGAGGGGCCTTGCACTGTGGAACAGCAGCAGAGTGGGGATGAGAGGGGCCTTGCACTGTGGAACAGCAGCAGAGTGGGGAAGAGAGGGGCCTTGCACTGTGGAACAGCAGCAGAGTGGGGACGAGAGGGGCCTTGCACTGTGGAACAGCAGCAGAGTGGGGAAGAGAGGGGCCTTGCACTGTGGAACAGCAGCAGAGTGGGGATGAGAGGGGCCTTGCACTGTGGAACAACAGCAGAGTGGGGACAAGAGGGGCCTTGCACTGTGGAACAGCAGCAGAGTGGGGACAAGAGGGGCCTTGCACTGTGGAACAGCAGCAGAGTGGGGACAAGAGGGGCCTTGCACTGTGGAACAGCAGCAGAGTGGGGAAGAGAGGGGCCTTGCACTGTGGAACAGCAGCAGAGTGGGGAAGAGAGGAGCCTTGCACTGTGGAACAGCAGCAGAGTGGGGACAAGAGGGGCCTTGCAATGTGGAACAGCAGCGTAGTGGGGACGAGAGGGGCCTTGCACTGTGGAACAGCAGCAGAGTGGGGACAAGAGGGGCCTTGCACTGTGGAACAGCAGCAGAGTGGGGACGAGAGGGGCCTTGCACTGTGGAACAGCAGCAGAGTGGGGAAGAGAGGGGCCTTGCACTGTGGAACAGCAGCAGAGTGGGGAAGAGAGGGGCCTTGCACTGTGGAACAACAGCAGAGTGGGGACAAGAGGGGCCTTGCACTGTGGAACAGCAGCAGAGTGGGGAAGAGAGGGGCCTTGCACTGTGGAACAGCAGCAGAGTGGGGAAGAGAGGGGCCTTGCACTGTGGAACAGCAGCAGAGTGGGGACGAGAGGGGCCTTGCACTGTGGAACAGCAGCAGAGTGGGGACAAGAGGGGCCTTGCACTGTGGAACAGCAGCAGAGTGGGGAAGAGAGGGGCCTTGCACTGTGGAACAGCAGCAGAGTGGGGACAAGAGGGGCCTTGCACTGTGGAACAGCAGCAGAGTGGGGAAGAGAGGGGCCTTGCACTGTGGAACAGCAGCAGAGTGGGGACAAGAGGGGCCTTGCACTGTGGAACAGCAGCAGAGTGGGGAAGAGAGGGGCCTTGCACTGTGGAACAGCAGCAGAGTGGGGAAGAGAGGAGCCTTGCACTGTGGAACAACAGCAGAGTGGGGAAGAGAGGGGCCTTGCCAAAAATAAAAACACAGAGGACACACACTAATTTGTAACAGCCAAAGGCTTACACTAGTGTCTTACACTGGCAGTCAGAGGCATATGACAGAAGCCATTAGATGTGTCTACATTTGAAGCAAACACGACTTACAGGAGGAATTGGGTTTAAGTGCCTTGCTCAAGTGCACAATGACAGATTATTGACCTTGTCGGCTGAATGATTCAAACCAGCAACCTTTTGGTTACTGGCCCAACGCTTTAGTACCTCTGTGTAGGGTGTGTGTGTAGAATGTGTGTACTAGGGTGTGTGTGTAGATTACGTGTACTAGGGTGTGTGTGTAGAATGTGTGTGCTAGGGTGTGTGTGCGTGTGTATGTGTCTGTACCTGTGTGTGTGTGTGTTTGTGTGTGTGTGTGTCTGTGTCTGTGTCTGTGTCTGTGTCTGTGTCTGTGTCTGTGTGTGTGTGTGTGTGTGTGTGTGTGTGTGTGTGTGTGTGTGTGTGTGTGTGTGTGTGTGTGTGTGTGTGTGTGTGTGTGTGTGTGTGTGTGTGTGTGTGTGCGTCTTGACTAGGTCGTCCAACCAACATACTGTGTCTGACACTGTTTCACAGAGGCTGTGCACTCCCGCCGCTCCCTGTCACAATGTCACAGTGCTGCGTGTTGGTGTCTAAACCATTGTTTTTCCACCTTCTGTTTTATATGACTACATTACCATGTGGCGGGCATGCAACACATGAGGCTGGTGGCTCCTTAATCGGGGAGGACGGGCTCATGGTAATGGCTGGAGGGGAATCGGTGGAGTGGTTTCCAACACATCAAACACGTGGTTTCCATGGTTTCCAGGTGTTTGATGCCATTCCATTTGTTCCGTTCCAGCCAATATTATGAGCCGTCCTCCCCTCAGTAGCCTCCACTGGCATGCACAAACACAAATACATAGAGACAAATGAACACAACACACACAGACAGATACACACGCACAGACAAACTCACACTCACAAAAATGCACACACACTCACACAAACAAAGAAACATAAACACACACAATGAACTGTACACAGCTTCTCTTACAGCCGCAGGACCTCCATCTGAATGAATCATGTGAGAGATTGTGTGGATCGATCAATTTATTTATTTGTTATTACATTTCTTTCCCATCAAATGCAGCAAAGGGCTCCCGTTCCCTGCATACATTTCCTGACAGGTCAGGGCTGAGAAAACACAAAGGGATTACATCACTGCTGTTCAGGCCTGGAGCCATTCCACTCTACACTGCCACCATCCAGCCACACTGCTACTACTACCACCTCCTATTCACACTCTGGTAGGAAGTGTATTTTAACAGCTAGCTCTGAGCTATGATAACAGCATTTCATTCAGTGTATTTTAACAGCTAGCTCTGAGCTATGATAACAGCATTTCATTCAGTGTATTTTAACAGCTAGCTCTGAGCTATGATAACAGCATTTCATTCAGTGTATTTTAACAGCTAGCTCTGAGCTATGATAACAGCATTTCATTCAGTGTATTTTAACAGCTAGCTCTGAGATATGATAGCAGCATTTCATTCAGTGTATTTTAACAGCTAGCTCTGAGCTATGATAGCAGCATTTCATTCAGTGTATTTTAACAGCTAGCTCTGAGATATGATAGCAGCATTTCATTCAGTGTATTTTAACAGCTAGCTCTGAGCTATGATAGCAGCATTTCATTCAGTGTATTTTAACAGCTAGCTCTGAGATATGATAGCAGCATTTCATTCAGTGCTTGGGAAGAAGAGCTTTTTCTGTTCTATCCAATCAGAGTGCTATTACAATGCCACTAAATTTCTTTAGACAACCGAGGCAATATATCTGTCACCAAAAATACTAGAACTATCTGTGGAGTCCTTTGGTGTTTTGTATTACTGGCTGTAGATGCTGAAGGCTGCAGTATAATGTAGTTCTGGGTACAGTATAGTGTAGAGAAGGGGCCTCCATTTATCTCAGTGGCAGATCTCTGTATAACCAATCATTGGGCCCCCCCGCTGGCTAGTGGTAACCTCGGCCCCCCATCCAGATGCAGATATTACCCCCTCAGTGGGGAGGGAGGGGGCATGTTGAAACTTAACGGCGCATATCCCTTTATGGGTCAGAGTTCAGCACAGATAAACAGCTGCACATTATGTCCGGCCGGCTGTCTTGCTGGCTGGCTGGCTACCTGTCTGGTTGGCTGGCTGTGCCGCCTGTCTGGTTGGCTGGCTGTGCCGCCTGTCTTGCTGGCTGGCTACCTGTCTGGTTGGCTGGCTGGCTTCCTGTCTGGTTGGCTGGCTGGCTACCTGTCTGGTTGGCTGGCTGGCTACCTGTCTGGTTGGCTGGCTGGCTACCTGTCTGGTTGGCTGGCTGGCTAACTGTCTGGTTGGCTGGCTGGCTACCTGTCTTGTTGGCTGGCTGGCTACCTGTCTTGCTGGCTGGCTGGCTACCTGTCTGGTTGGCTGGCTGTGCCCGAGGCTGTGCCTCCTTGGAGGACTGAGAGAGGGAAGGCCCTCTTCATCAGCTCAGAGAGCTCAATATCTCTTTTCTCTCTCTCCATCAATCCTTTTCTCTCTACCTCTCTCTCTCTCAATTTCCACTCTACCTGTCTCTACGGTGTACTTATGCAGCTCATCCAATCATGTAACACCATGTCCTCCACCCCTCCTCCTATCTCCAGTTTACCAGCCACAGTGTCAGCCCACCAGATAACACCCAGGAGTTACAAACACATGGAGTGTTGTGATATGGCACTGGGGGAGAAAATGGTTGTGATATGACAATTATATGTACATCGTTTAATGGGGGTATAGACAGGGATGGATAGAAAGAGACAGAGAAGCAAGTGTGGTGAAAGGTGGAGTGAACAGAGGGAGGGTAAAGGATGAGGAGGGTAGATGATGAGGATGAGGAGGGTAGAGGAGGAGGGTAGAGGAGAAGGATGAGGGTATAAGATGAGGAGGAGGATGGTAGAGGATGAAGAAGGTAGAGGATGAGGAGGGTATGGGATGAGGAGGGTAGAGGAGGAGGAGGGTAGAGGATGAAGAGTGTAGAGGATGAGGAGGGTAGAGGATGAGGAGGAGGAGGGTAGCGGATGAAGAGGGTAGAGGATGAGGAGGAGGATGGTAGAGGATGAAGAGGAGGAGGGTAGAGGATGAGGAGGAGGAGGGTAGATGATGAAGAGGGTAGAGGATGAGGAGGAGGAGGGTAGAGGAGGAGAGTAGAGGATGAAGAGGGTAGAGGATGAGGAGGAGGAGGGTAGAGGAGGAGGGTAGAGGAGGAGGGTAGAGGATGAAGAGGGTAGAGGATGAGGAGGGTAGAGGAGAAGGACGACATAACAGGTGATGATGAGAGGACGAACATGGTGGAAGGTCAAATATCAGAGACAGAGAGGAGACTTAGAATGTCAATTAACTAGTGGAGGAGGGAGAGGAGGCACATTCCATCACACTCTGCCCCGTGCTGTGAGGGTATCCCTGCCTCTGTACACAGGGCCTAAACAAACACTCATTAACACAGTCCTCCTTTAAAGCTAATTTTTCACCCAGCAGTCCTAATTTGGTCTAACGAGGCTCCCACTGGCCAGCACCGTAATGACAGAAGACAGAAAGCAACGGGCAGGGTATTCTACTGGACGCCGTTACTATGGAATACAGTGTGATGGAGAAACAATATAATTAACTATTTAATGAATCTCTCCCCTCATATCCCCTCCCCTCCCAACACAAACTCCCCAAATTCAATTTAGGCTAATCCATGCTTTATGGTAATGTGTAGCTCATTAAAACCTTAGTTAAAAACTCATTAAAATTCACTTGGAGAAGTAATGGCTTCATTACAGTAATATGCTGAAATGCAAAGAAAAAGACAGGAAGAACAAGGAGAAGAAAGAGAGAAAGAGAACGACAGCTTTCTAATCACTTAATTGTGACTAAAACGGAATACATTTGCATAATAAATAACGATGAGCCGCAACATTTCTTCTCTCTTCGCAGCGCTCCGTAATTAACAAGTGCTACAATTAAAGATGCATTTATTTTCACCAAAATGTATATTTTTAGTAGCCACTCCAGTTTTCACTGTGTTTCATCTGCCTCTTCTGCCTGGTTGTTTTGTAGTGTTTGTGCGGCGGCTGCCAGATGTGCAGAGCGTGAAGTAACTGGAGCTGGCTGATACAGAGGAACAATGTGGCCATGACCTTTTCTGCCCGGCTTGATAAAGGATAGGGATGGGATGTGCTGATGCTCGTCTCCCGCTCAGCCCTGAATGGACACTTTAGAGCCGGAAGGAAGGAGGGGAAAGACGCAGAGGAGAACTGGTCCCGATTGATTTCCTGCCAATTCCACAACACAGACAGACCGAGACACATCCAAGTATACTGACTGACTGAGTGACTGAGTAAGGGAATTTGCCTGGTGGGACTGGGAGAGGGAGAGGGAGAGGAAGAGGAAGAGAAGAGAGGAGGAAAGGAAATGAGAAGAGAGGATTTGGGGTTATGCTGTCTGAAGAGGAAGGACGCGGTATGGCCAGCTGTTGGTTCATATTAAGGCATGTTGAGAGGTAAACATTGCGCTTTGAGTAAAAACACTTGGTAAACTAAAATTATTACTAAGCAGCTGGGAAAGCCTGCATTATTGAGTCTACCAGAGACTGATTGATTGCCATCCAGATTTCTACAGATAAAACATAATTTGAGCTGCTCAGGACCATTACAATCTCTGTCTGAGTCAGCATGTGTTTTATTTTGTGCAAAACGGGTTCTTGATGTGAGCAGTCGATGGAAAATAACATCTTTCCTAGAAATGCGAGTTCTAAGAATGTGTATTGAGGGAAGCTGTGACGTACGTTGGTGATAATGACTCATACAGTCCTGTGTGAAATCCAGTATACTGTGTGTATATACACTACCGTTCAAAAATTTGAGGTCATTTAGAAATGTTCTTGTTTTTGTCCATTAAAATAACAGCAAATTGATCATAAATACAGTGTAGACATTGTTAATGTTGAAAATGACTATTGTACCTGGAAACGACTTGTTCTGATTAAAGAAGCAATACAACTGGCCTTCTTTAGACTAGCTGAGTATCTGGAGCATCAGCACTTGTGGGTTCCATTACATGCTCAAAATGGCCAGAGAAAAATAACTCTGGGATGCTGGCCTTCTAGGCAGAGTTCCTCTGTCCAGTGTATGTGTTACTTTTCTTTTTATTGGCCAGTCTAAGATATGGCTTTTTCTTTGCAGCTCTACCTAGAAGGCCAGCATCCTGGAGTCGCCTCTTCACTGTTGACGTTGAGACTGGCATTTTGCAGGTACTATTTAATGAAGGTGCTAGTTGAGGACTTGTGAGGCGTCTGTTTCTCAAACTAGACACTCTAATGTACTTGTCCTCTTGCTCAGTTGGGCCTCGCACTCCTCTTTCTATTCTAGTTAGAGCCAGTTTGCTCTGTTCTGTGAAGGGAGTAGTACACATTGTTGTACGAGATCTTCAGTTTCTTGGAAATTTCTTGCACGGAATTGCCTTCATTTCTGAGAACAAGAATAGACTGACGAGTTTCAGAAGAAAGGTCTTTGTTTCTGGACATTTTGAGCCTGTAATCGAACCCACAAATGATGATGCTCCAGATACTAAACTAGTCTGAAGAAGGCCAGTTTTATTGCTTCTTTAATCAGAACAACAGTTTTCAGCTGTGCTAACATAATTGCAGAAAGGTTTTCTAATGATCAATTAGCCTTTTGAAACGATAAACCTGGATTAGCTAACACAACGTGGCATTGCAACACAGGAGTGAGTGATGGTTGCTGATGGGCCTCTGTACGCCTACGTAGATATTCCGTTAAAAATCAGCCGTTTCCAGCTACAATAGTCATTTACAACATTAACAATGTCTAAACTGTATTTCTGATCAATTTTATGTTATTTTAATGGACAAAAAATGTGCTTTTCTTTCAAAAATAAGGACATTTCTAAGTGACCCCAAACTTTTGAACGGTAGTGTGTATATATACACACACACACACACACACACACACACAGTTGAAGTCGGAAGTTTACATACACTTAGGTTGAAGTCATTAAAACTTGTTATTCAACCACTCCACACATTTCTTGTTAACAAACTATAGTTTTGACAAGTCGGTTATCTACTTTGTGCATGACACAAGTCATTTTTCCAACAATTGTTTACAAACAGGTTAATTCACTTAAAATTCACTGTATCACAATTCCAGTAGGTCAGACCAAGTTGACAGTGCCTTTAAACAACTTGGAAAATTCCAGAAAATGGTGTCATGGCTTTAGAAGCTTCTGATAGGCTAATTGACATAATTTGAGTTAATTTGAGGTGTACCTGTGGACGTATTTCAAAGCCTACCTTGAAACTCAGTGCCTCTTTGCTTAACATCATGGGAAAATCTAAATATATCAGCCATGACCTCAGAAAAAACATTGTAGACCCCCACAAGTCTGGTTCATCCTTGGGAGCAATTTCCAAATGCCTGAAGGTACCACATTCATCTGTAAAAACAATTGTATGCAAGTATAAACACCATGGGACCAAGCAGCCATCATACCACTCAGGAAGGAGATGCGTTCTGTCTCCTAGAGATGAACGTACTTTGGTGCAAAAAGTGCAAATCAATCCCAGAACAAGAGCAAAGGACAGTGTGAAGATGCTGGAGGAAACAGATACAAAAGTATCTATATCCACAGTAAAACAAGTCCTATATCGACATAACCCGAAAGGCTGCTCCGCAAGGGAGAAGCCGCTGCTCCAAAATCGCCATAACAAAGCCAGACTACTATTTGCATCTACACATGGGGACAAAGATCGTACTTTTGGGAGAAATGTCCTCTGGTCTGAGGAAACAAAAATAGAACTGTTTGGCCATTATGACCATCCTTATGTTTGGATGAAAAAGGGGAAGGCTTGCAATCAATCTGAAGAACACCATCCCAACTTTGAAGCACAGGGGTGGCAGCATCATGTTGTGGGGGTGCTTTGCTGCAGGAGGGACTGGTGCATTTCACAAAATGAGGATGGAAAATTATGTGGATATATTGAAGCAACATCTCAAGACATGAGTCAGGAAGTTAAAGCTTGGTCGCAAATGCGTCTTCCAAATAGACAATGACCCCAAGCATACTTCCAAAGTTGTGGCAAAATGGCTTAAGAACAACAAAGTCAAGGTATTGGAGTGACCATCACAAAGCCCTGACCTCAATCCTGTAGAAAATATGTGGGCAGAACTGAAAAAGCGTGTGCGAGCAAGGAGGAAGTAAACCTGACTCAGTTACACCAGCTCTGTCAGGAGGAATGTGACAAAATTCACCCAATCTTATTGTGGGAAGCTTGTGTAAGGCTACCCAAAACGTTTGACCCATGTTAAACAATTTAAAGGCACTGCTACCAAATATTTATTGAGTGTATGTAAACTTCTGACCCACTGGGAATGTGATGAAAGAAAAAAAAAGATGAAAGAAATCATTCTCTTTACTATTATTCTGACATTTCACATTCTTAAAATGAAGTGGTGATCCTAACTGACCTAAGACAGGGAATGTTTTACTAGGATTAAATGTCAAGAATTGTGGAAAACTGAGTTTAAATGTATTTGGTGTATGGTGTATGTAAACTTCCGACTTCAACTGTAGATATACATATATATATATATATATATATATATATATATATATATATATATATATATATATATATATATATATATATACACACAATTATTTTTCAAAACGCACATATATTATATATATACACATATATTATATGGTTCTTTGTTGCAAGGTTCAGTTGTTATTTAAAATTCACAACAGCATATAGTCAGGGCATATCGGGAGTTACATTGACTCATGGGTAATCTCCTCAGCCTAAGAGAGTGCCAGAAATAGGGGAAAACATTTTCTCCCTCACTCTCCATTCCTTCCTTCCTTCCTTCCTTCCTTCCTTCCTTCCTTCCTTCCTTCCTTCCTTCCTTCCTTCCTTCCTTCCTTCCTTCCTTCCTTCCTTCCTTCCTTCCTTCCTTCCATCAGAATACTACCACACAGCACTCTGGTTCGTCTGTCTCAGAGCAGAGATCACATCTAGACCCACCCCTGGGACAGTGTTGGAAACCCGTTGGCCATGGGCAGCATTTCTGCATTACTGCTCTGTGTTTTTCAGACAGGAACTAAATGTAGTCATGGACCCTGCTGGCCCCTGGTCCTGGACCCTGCTGGCCCCTGGTCATGGACCCTGGTCCTGGACCCTGCTGGCCCCTGGTCATGGACCCTGGTCCTGGACCCTGCTGGCCCCTGGTCATGGACCCTGGTCCTGGACCCTGCTGGCCCCTGGTCATGGACCCTGGTCCTGGACCCTGCTGGCCCCTGGTCCTGGACCCTGGTCCTGGACACTGCTGGCCCCTGTTCCTGGACCCTGATGGCCCCTGGTCATGGACCCTGGTCCTGGACCCTGCTGGCCCCTGGTCATGGACCCTGGTCCTGGACCCTGCTGGCCCCTGGTCCTGGACCCTGGTGGCCCTTGGTCCTGGACCCTGCTGGCCCCTGGTCCTGGAACCTGCTGGCCCCTGGTCCTGGACACTGCTGGCCCCTGTTCCTGGACCCTGATGGCCCTTGGTCCTGGACCCTGCTGGCCCCTGGTCCTGGAACCAGCTGGCCCCTGGTCCTGGACCCTTGGTCATGGTTGAGGAGATTGAGGCAGCCTTGTCACTTTGGATCAGTGTTGCCTGACACATTGGAGAGAGAGGCTGATGCATATGCCTCTCATTAACTCTGCCCCTGCAGTCTGTGGTTATCAACTTACTAGACTGTACTCTAATGCTGCTGTCCAAACAGCCAGGAGGCCAAGGACTGGGAAGGCAGAGAGATATTTCAGATGCATTCACTGCTGGAGTTATCTTTATTTGTCAGGGGAAACATTAAAATATTGCCACCATTTTTAACTCTCCTCATCTCACCTCTTCTCACTCCATTCTGTTTTTACACCTTTGTCGTGCAGTGATCACATCTCATCAATCTCCATCCCTCCATCTCTCTTACACGTCCTGCCATAGTTAGCTGCCCCCAACAGTGTTCTCCAGTCGCCCCTCAGGTAGAAGTGATGCTAGGTGACACAGCTCCAGCTGTGCTTGAGAATGACCTGCTACTGTCAGAAACAGTACAAGCGTACCTTACTAGACTAGTCACACTAGAATCTCAGTAATGCAGGGACAGTCTGGTGAAAGTTATGCAGTTTGAATGTGTGTGTGTTGTGTATGTTGGAGGTTATCTATAGTGTCAGTTTCCTAGCCCCAATCTATTTGTGCTGTGCTTTGGGAAAATGACATTGAGGAGGTGACCTTAGAGGGGAAAAATAATCCCCAGGATGCTGTGGCTGACTGACTGCCTGACTGACTGCCTGACTGACAGTATGACTGCTGCAGTGTTTACAGATTCACACAGCAGGGGTAATTTCCCTGAGAGCCCCACACACACACTGTCTACCTGCACATGCAAACACACACACAGACACACTGTCTACCCGTACATGCACACACACACACACACACACACACACTGTCTACCTGTACATGCACACACACACACACACACACACACACACACACACACACACACACACACACACACACACACACACACACACACACACACACACACACACACACACACACACACACACACACACACACACACACACACACACACACACACACACACACACACTGTCTACCTGTACATGCAAACACACACAGACACACTGTCTACCTGTACATGCACACACACAGACACACTGTCTACATGTACATGCACACACACACACACACAGACACTGTCTACCTGTACATGCACACACACAGACACTGTCTACCTGTACATGCACACACACACACAGACACACTGTCTACCTGTACATGCACACACACAGACACACTGTCTACCTGTACATGCACACACACAGACACACTGTCTACCTGTACATGCAAACACACACAGACACACTGTCTACCTGTACATGCAAACACACACAGACACACTGTCTACCTGTACATGCACACACACAGACACACTGTCTACCTGTACATGCAAACACACACACAGACACACTGTCTACCTGTACATGCAAACACACACACAGACACACTGTCTACCTGTACATGCAAACACACACACAGACACACTGTCTACCTGTACATGCAAACACACACACAGACACACTGTCTACCTGTACATGCAAACACACACACAGACACACTGTCTACCTGTACATGCAAACACACACACAGACACACTGTCTACCTGTACATGCAAACACACACACAGACACACTGTCTACCTGTACATGCAAACACACACACAGACACACTGTCTACCTGTACATGCAAACACACACACAGACACACTGTCTACCTGTACATGCACACACACACAGACACACTGTCTACCTGTACATGCAAACACACACACAGACACACTGTCTACCTGTACATGCAAACACACACAGACACACTGTCTACCTGTACATGCAAACACACACAGACACACTGTCTACCTATACATGCAAACACACACACAGACACACTGTCTACCTATACATGCAAACACACACACAGACACACTGTCTACCTATACATGCAAACACACACACAGACACACTGTCTACCTGTACATGCAAACACACACACAGACACACTGTCTACCTGTACATGCAAACACACACACAGACACACTGTCTACCTGTACATGCAAACTCTCGTTCCTAGCATGTCACTCTTTCCTCTCACAGAGCAGTTCTGCAGACTCAACTCCACTGTGAATCTTCATATAATCTTTAATAGCGTCTTTCTATTTTCCTTAACGCCTGCCTATTTGCGGCGGTTCCTTCCCTGTCTGTTTTATGGGCCGGGCCTGTATTTTATTAATTGCATTGGCAGTAGCGACAGGCTGAGACGCTTAGAGGCGTTGGAAGCTTGTAAAAGGTGTCACTGCTTGGCGGCAGCCCCCTTTTAATTAAGCTCTCTGCTGGAGATGAACACTTTTATCTAGCGTGCTCTGATGAGTCCTTTACACTGGGGCTACACAACACACTACACTGCAGAATACAGAGGGAGGGAGGGAGGTAAGGATGGAGGGAGGGAGGTAAGGATGGAGGGAGGGAGGTAAGGATGGAGGGAGGGAGGTAAGGATTTAGGGAGGTAAGGATTTAGGGAGGTAAGGATGGAGGGAGGGAGGTAAGGATGGAGGGAGGGAGGTAAGGATGGAGGGAGGGAGGTAAGGATGGAGGGAGGGAGGTAAGGATGGAGGGAGGGAGGTAAGGATGGAGGGAGGGAGGTAAGGATGGAGGGAGGGAGGTAAGGATGGATGGAGGGAGGGAGGTAGGGAGGGGGGTAGGGGTAGGGAGGTGGGGGGGGGTATGGGGGAGGGAGGGGGAAGTCCACCTACTATACTGAACCTCCCTCCCTCATCTTTGTATGTATCACTATCACTGCCCACTATCTCTGTGTCTATCACTATCCCTGTCCACTATCTCTGTGTCTATCACTATCCCTGTCCACTTTCTCTGTGTCTATCACTATCCCTGTCCACTATCTCTGTGTCTATCACTATCCCTGTCCACTATCTCTGTGTCTATCACTATCCCTGTCCACTATCTCTGTGTCTATCACTATCCCTGTCCACTATCTCTGTGTCTATCACTATCCCTGTCCACTATCTCTGTGTCTATCACTATCCCTGTCCACTATCTCTGTGTCTATCACTATCCCTGTCCACTATCTCTGTGTCTATCACTATCCCTGTCCACTTTCTCTGTGTCTATCACTATCCCTGTCCACTAACTCTGTGTCTATCACAATCCCTGTCCACTATCTCTGTGTCTATCACTATCCCTGTCCACTTTCTCTGTGTCTATCACTATCCCTGCCCACTATCTCTGTGTCTATCACTATCCATGTCCACTATCTCTGTGTCTATCACTATCCCTGTCCACTTTCTCTGTGTCTATCACTATCCCTGTCCACTATCTCTGTGTCTATCACTATCCCTGTCCACTATCTCTGTGTCTATCACTATCCCTGTCCACTATCTCTGTGTCTATCACTATCCCTGTCCACTATCTCTGTGTCTATCACTATCCCTGTCCACTATCTCTGTGTCTATCACTATCCCTGTCCACTATCTCTGTGTCTATCACTATCCCTGTCCACTATCTCTGTGTCTATCACTATCCCTGTCCACTTTCTCTGTGTCTATCACTATCCCTGTCCACTATCTCTGTGTCTATCTCCATGCCCCAAAAAATATTAATGGCTGTTCTGGAGGCAATGTGGGGTCCGATCCGGTATTAGATGCGTGTACCTAATAAACTGGGGGACTGTATATTTACCACAGCCACTGTGTTTGTGTGTCTGTGTTAGAGGATGTACCGCTCTGTACACCGTGCTGTGAGCCCCACCCATCGTGTTATGAGCCCCACCCATCATGCTGAGCCCCCCCCCCCCCACCCAGCATGCTGTGAGCCCCCCCACCCATCATGCTGTGAGCCCCCCACCCATCATGCTGTGAGCCCCCCTACCCAGCATGCTGTGAGCCCCCCCAACCCATCATGCTGTTAGCCCCCCCACCCAGCATGCTGTGAGCCCCCCCACCCATCATGCTGTGAGCCACCCCCCCACCCAGCATGCTGTGAGCCCCACCCACCCATCATGCTGTTAGCCCCCCCCACCCAGCATGCTGTGAGCCCCCCCACCCATCATGCTGTGAGCCCCACCCGCCCATCATGCTGTGAGCCCCACCCACCTTGTTATGAGCCCCACCCCTCATGCTGTGAGCCCCACCCATCATGCTGTGAGCCACACCCGCCCATCATGCTGTGAGCCCCACCCACCTTGTTATGAGCCCCACCCATCATGCTGTGAGCCCCACCCATCATGCTGTGAGCCCCACCCACCCATCCTTCTGTGAGCCCCACCCATCATGCTGTGAGCCCCACCCACCCCTCATGCTGTAAGCCCCACCCACCCATCCTTCTGTGAGCCCCACCCATCATGCTGTGAGCCCCACCCACCCCTCATGCTGTGAGCCCCACCCACCCATCATGCTGTGAGCCCCACCCACCCATCATGCTGTGAGCCCCACCCACCCATCCTTCTGTGAGCCCCACCCATCATGCTGTGAGCCCCACCCACCCATCATGCTGTGAGCCCCACCCACCCATCCTTCTGTGAGCCCCACCCATCATGCTGTGAGCCCCACCCACCCCTCATGCTGTAAGCCCCACCCACCCATCATGCTGTGAGCCCCACCCGTCAGCGCTGTGCAGTCATAGTCATGTGTACACTGGTTCAGATGTAGACCTAGCCCTGCAACACGGATACTGCATGTGGACATACACACAGACAAACAACACCCTGGTTTTGTAATGTTGAATATTACATTATGTTGTTCTAGACATGCTTACAGTAATTTCTGCCTTGGCTTCCTTGTGTGTTGTGTTATTGATGGGGTGTGTGTGTGCGTGTGTGTTTGTGTCTGTAAACTATACATCTTAGCCAGGGGCTGTATGTGTCTATGAGGCATGATGATTTGAGAGGAGTTCATTACAGTCCTTCCCTCCCTGTTCCTGCTCCTTTTCAACACTCCTCCATTTCTCCTCCATTTCTCCCTCATCTCTCATCCATCTCTCCTCCATTTCTCCTCCATCTCTCCCTCATCTCTCATCCATCTCTCATCCATCTCTCCTCCATCTCTCCTCCATTTCTCCTCCATTTCTCCTCCATCTCTCCCTCATCTCTCTCTCATCTATCCCTCATCTCTCATCCATCTCTCATCCATCTCTCCTCCATCTCTCCTCCATTTCTCCCCCATCTCTCCTCCATTTCTCCTCCATCTCTCACTCATCTCTCCTCCATCTCTCCTCCATCTCTCCTCCATTTCTCCCCCATTTCTCCTCCATCTCTCCCGCATCTCTCCCTCATCTCTCCCTCATCTCTCCCTCATCTCTCCCTCATCTCTCCCCCATCTCTCCTCCATTTCTCCTCCATCTCTCCCTCATCTCTCCCTCATCTCTCATCCATCTCTCCTCCATTTCTCCTCATCTCTCCCTCATCTCTCATCCATCTCTCCTCCATCTCTCCTCCATTTCTCCTCCATCTCTCCCTCATCTCTCCCTCATCTCTCATCCATTTCTCCCTCATCTCTCCCTCATCTCTCATCCATCTCTCCTCCATTTCTCCTCAATCTCTTCCTCATCTCTCATCCATCTCTCCTCCATCTTTCCTCCATTTCTCCCTCATCTCTCATCTATCTCTCCTCCATCTCTCCCTCATCTATCCTCCATCTCTCCTCCATCTCTCCTCAATTTCCCCTCCATCTCTCCTCCATCTCTCCCTCATCTCTCCTCCATCTCTCCTCCATTTCTACTCCATCTCTCCCTCATCTCTCCCTCATCTCTCCTCCATTTCTCCTCCATTTCTCCTCCATTTCTCCTCCATTTCTCCTCCATTTCTCCTCCATTTCTCCTCCATCTCTCCTCCATCTCTCCCTCATCTCTCCCTCATCTCTCATCCATTTCTCCTCCATTTCTCCTCCATTTCTCTTCCATCTCTCCCTCATCTCTCCCTCATCTCTCATCCATTTCTCCTCCATTTCTCCTCCATTTCTCCTCCATTTCTCCTCCATCTCTCCTCCATTTCTCCCTAATCTCTCAATCATCTCTCCTCCATTTCTCCCTCATCTCTCAATCATCTCTCCTCCATTTCTCCCTCATCTCTTCCTCCTCTCTCCTCCATTTCTCCCTCATCTCTCAATCATCTCTCCTCCATTTCTCCCTCATCTCTCAATCATATCTCCCCCATTTCTCCCTCATCTCTTCCTCATCTCTCCTCCATCTCTCCCTCATCTCTCCCTCATCTCTCACCCATCACTCCTCCATCACTCCTCCATCTCTCCCTCATCTCTCCATCTGTCACTCATCTCTCCCTCATCACTCCTCCATCTCTCCCCCATCACTCCTCCATCTCTCCCTCATCTCTCCATCTCTCACTCATCTCACCCTCATCACTCCCCCATCACTCCTCCATCTCTCCCTCATCTCACCCTCATCACTCCTCCATCTCCCCCTCATCTCTCCCTCATCTCTCCCTCCTCTCCCTCACTAGTAGATTCTGACCTGGAGTCAGTGTGATTTTTACAGGACCCAAATGAGGTCCACTATTAGATTCTGACCTGGAGTCAGTGATTGAGGGTCTGGAGTAGCCTGCCTCCAGTGCCTTGGGAGGAGGGCTGAACGAAATTCCGTCAGGGCTCAGTCTGTCAGCGATCAGAGCAGATACATTAAAATAGATTTATTGATCACTTTATAGATATTAACTGTTGCGGAAGAGTGAACATTTAACTGGATACGGATGTGATTTTACAGAAGCCTCGCCCACGGGAAGGGCTCCTTTTTTTTCTCACATCATGGCTCAGTGTGTGTGCGCGCATGTGTGTGTGTGTGAGAGATCCTCTGTGTACAACGTAAAACACCAAATAACGCATGCAGGACAGAATTAGGCCGATACCTGCTAATTATCAAAATCCAGAAAAGAGTCGTTCAATTCTACAACCATCTAAAAGGAAGCAATTTCCAAACCTTCCATAACAGAGCCATCACCTACAGAGAGATGAACCTGGAGAAGAGTCCCTAAGCAAGCTGGTCCTGGGGCTCTGTTCACAAACACAAACACACCCCACAGAGCCATCACCTACAGAGAGATGAACCTGGAGAAGAGTCCTCACCTACAGAGAGATGAACCTGGAGAAGAGTCCTCACCTACAGAGAGATGAACCTGGAGAAGAGCCCCCTAAGCAAGCTGGTCCTGGGGCTCTGTTCACAAACACAAACACACCCCACAGAGCCATCACCTACAGAGAGATGAACCTGGAGAAGAGCCCCCTAAGCAAGCTGGTCCTGGGGCTCTGTTCACAAACACAAACACACCCCACAGAGCCATCATCTACAGAGAGATGAACCTGGAGAAGAGTCCCCTAAGCAAGCTGGTCCTGGGGCTCTGTTCACAAACACAAACACACCCCACAGAGCCATCACCTACAGAGAGATGAACCTGGAGAAGAGCCCCCTAAGCAAGCTGGTCCTGGGGCTCTGTTCACAAACACAAACACACCCCACAGAGCCATCACCTACAGAGAGATGAACCTGGAGAAGAGCCCCCTAAGCAAGCTGGTCCTGGGGCTCTGTTCACAAACACACCCCACAGAGCCATCACCTACAGAGAGATGAACCTGGAGAAGAGCCCCCTAAGCAAGCTGGTCCTGGGGCTCTGTTCACAAACACAAACACACCCCACAGAGCCATCACCTACAGAGAGATGAACCTGGAGAAGAGCCCCCTAAGCAAGCTCGTCCTGGGGCTCTGTTCAAACACAGACCCCACAGAGCCCCAGGACAGCAACACAATTAGACCCAACCAAATAATTAGAAAAAAAATACTTGCTACATTGGAAAGAATTAACAACAAAAATCAGAGCAAACTAGAATAATATTTGGCCCTTAACAGTGGCAGAATACCTGACCACTGTGACTGACCCAAACTCAAGGAAAGCTTTGACTATGTACAGACTCAGTGAGCATAGCCTTGCTATTGAGAAATGTCACCGCAGGCAGACCTGGCTCTCAAGAGAAGACAGGCTATGTGCACCTTGCCCACAAAATGAGGTGGAAACTGAGCTGCACTTGCTAACCACCTGCCAAATGTATGACCATATTAGAGGCACATATTTCCCTCAGACTGCACACACCCACAAATCCAATTTTAATAAACTCCCATATCTATTGGGTGAAGAAACACAGTGTTCCATCACAGCAGCAAGATTTGTGACCTGTTGCCACAAGAAAAGGGCAAGCAGTGAAGAACAAACACCATTGTAAATACAACCCATATTTGTGTTTATTTATTTTCCCTTTTGTACTTTAACTATTTGCACATCGTTAAAACACTGTATATTGACATAATATGACATTTGTAAAGTATTTATTCTTTTGGAACGTGCGTATACTGTTCATTTTTATATTTGTTTATTTCAAATGTGTCTATTGTCTAATTCACTTGCTTTGGCAATGTAAACACATGTTTCCTATTCCAATAAAGCCCTTCAATTGAAGTTGACATTGAAAAGAGATAGAGATGCACATATCATCGAAATAGTAAGGATAAATATGTATCAGCCCTGTTCAGCAAATCACTGCTACATAAGCCACACCCAATCAGACACAAGCTCTTTATATGCAGCCTATTTGATATGCATGTAAACAGAATTGTATATAATCACAGTGTCTGTGTCTCTGTCTGTGTCTCTGTCCCCCTTCTCCCTCCCTCCGTCCCTCCCTCCCTCCCTCCCTCCCTCCCTCCCTCCCTCCCTCCCTCCCTCCCTCCCTCCCTCCCTCCCTCCCTGTTCCCTCTTCTCTGTCTTTTTCCCCTATCTGTGATTTTCTCTGGCAGTAACATCATAAGGTGAGAGTAAATAGTGCTGGTAGTGTGTCGGCTGTATTGCTACTGAGGCTCTTCCTCCTATGGTCTCTGAGAGGAACGAAGTAAATGAGTCAAGTTCTAATCCATGGTATTTGGAGTTCTGTCAACATTAGTGACTTCACTGTGGAGAAGAGAGGAGAAGAGAGGAGTGGAATGGAGAGGAGAGGAGTGGTGTGGAGAGGAGTGGAGAGGATAGGAGAGGATGAGATATGGTTCCAGGCCACAGATGACCTACATAGCAAGGACATGATAGCAGACTGAAGCTGGAGATGAACACACAACACACTCCAGCCAGGCAGAGCTCCCAGAACCCTACAGCTCTCTAGGGAACAGATACAGCAGGACGTGAGACACAACTGTGAAAAGTCCCTCTCTAAATGACACTTCTACTCCCAATGTGTGATATGTTCAGTTCTATTTTCAGATTCCATATTATCAACAATGACGATCTGCTAAGCCAGCATCTGTAGAGTACAATGACCACAAGCCACAAAATCAATATGGATTGTTAATGAACCGATAATTCAATGAGCTCTGGCTAATCATCCACCCACAGTGGAGATAGCGAGAGATATAGACACAGATAGAGGAAGAGAGGGATGAGTTATCTAGTTCCTGTGGTCTCTAAATGATGTTCATGAGAGCTCAGTATCTGATGAGTAGAGATACTGTTTTTCACTTTTGTTCATTTTCTATTTCACTTGCTTTGGCAATGTAAACATATGTTTACCATGCCAATAAATCCGCTTAAATTGAATTGAGAGAGCAATTTAAATATTCCACCACTACCGGCTATCTCATCTACAGAGCACATTAAGGCCAGTCTCTGTCCTGTAATCACAAACTGGCCTATAATGGGAATCCAGCCTTTATTACTATAGATGGTTAGGCTGGACCTTTCCTCCATTCCCTCCTCTATTCATTAGCTAGTGTAGATGGCTGGGGTTAATAGCCATATCTGTCTGTGTGTTGAAGCATCAAGCTGGCAAGTCTATAATGCCAAAGGCTAGAGATGGTGCAATCATCAGTGGATGAGAGCGGGCCTGCTGAATACAGTGGATGAGAGAGGGCCTGCTGAATACAGCGGATGATAGAGGGCCTGCTGAATACAGCGGATGAGAGAGGGCCTGCTGATGACAGCTGATGAGAAAGGGCCTGCTGATCACAGCGGATGAGAGAGGGCCTGCTGATCACAGCGGATGAGAGAGGGCCTGCTGATCACAGCGGATGAGAGAGGGCCTGCTGATCACAGCGGATGAGAGAGGGCCTGCTGATGACAGCGGATGAGAGAGGGCCTGCTGATGACAGCTGATGAGAGAGGGCCTGCTGATCACAGCAGATGAGAGAGGGCCTGCTGATCACAGCGGATGAGAGAGGGCCTGCTGATCACAGCGGATGAGAGAGGGCCTGCTGATCACAGCGGATGAGAGAGGGCCTGCTGATGACAGCGGATGAGAGAGGGCCTGCTGATCACAGCGGATGAGAGAGGGCCTGCTGATGACAGCTGATGAGAGAGGGCCTGCTGATGACAGCTGATGAGAGAGGGCCTGCTGATGACAGCTGATGAGAGAGGGCCTGCTGATGACAGCGGATGAGAGAGGGCCTGCTGATCACAGCGGATGAGAGAGGGCCTG